>NC_047653.1:19332941-19392193 GCF_902201215.1 Prunus dulcis | reverse complement strand
CATCGAAAAAGGCCATGAATGTGGTGAAGGAATTCTCCCATTCCGACCAAGACGCGCTAAAGGAAGCATGCTTAGCGACAGTAATGCTGGCCTGGACACCTCCGGTAACACCTGTGTCGTTAGGTGAAGGTGCTGGAAGGAGTGCTAAGGGGCAAGGCTCTGGTGCTCGAAGGATTGGCTGAATGTGGGATGGAGTAGGCAACGCCCCATGGAAGGCAAAAGTGTTGCTCCGGAGAGCTGCTGGAAAGGCTGGAGGAATTGTAGGCTCGAGGTCTCTTCGAAGGAAGTGTTGGAAGATGGAAGGCAGGGGGCTGGTGACTCGAAGTACAGGAGTCTCGTCTCGTGGACTTGTCGGCAAAGGCGACTCAGCAAGAGCTGCCTCAATCAGTGTGTCAAATGTATCGGAGGAAGAAGGCACCACAGGCACAATTGCCATCTCCTGAATAACGTCCCTAGCCTGCAACTAAAAAAAAAAACGTATGCATACGTCAGAATCAACATGAGATAATTGACAAATTAAACGCAGCAGCAAAACAAAGGAGAACCAGTTTTAGGATAGACCAAGTACCTGCTCAACACTGACAGGGTGCATGCTGCTACCAGCAGGGCCGGTAAGAGGAACCAGGCCACCTTGTTCCCCTTGACAGTCGTCAAAATACGCGGACCCACCGTCGTCCCGGTCATTGTAGCCTTCCCTGTCAGAATCCTCACGCATGTCACTCACGGCATCAATATTCTCTTGCTCTGGAATACTAGCCTCCGACTCAGCAGTATCGCTGTCATCATCAATCATCACCACCGTCCTGGTCCCGGAAGCCCCACTGCCACTTGCGCGAGCTCCGAAAAATCTTGCCTGCAAAACACGCATGCTGCGACGCTTCGAAGCTGCTTGTGGAGACGCGGAGGGTGTGCTACTTCTCTTCCTCTTTGGTGCAGTACCCATCTTCCCTGAAATATATATATATGTGTATATATGTATACGTAAATATATGTAGTTGAAGGAAAATAATAAATAAATAAAACAAAACAAGGGAAGGAAGTGGCACTCACTGCGAAGAGGGGGCGTTTCCAGCACCCTGTCAGTACGACTCCGGCTCTCAGAGGCAGTGAGCCTCGCAGGGCGCGAATGTTCTGGAGGAGTAGCCTCTCTGGTTCGGGGAGGACCACTCGGTGCAACTTTCGGGATAAACTTTCTAGGCTTGCCAGCAGCTTGCTTCTTCCCTGCACTTTGTTTTTCCACCTGCTTCCCTTCGCTGGATGTTGGTGCTGCGACTTTCCCGGAACTGCGAGGACTTGGTGTTCCCGATTTTGGCTTCACTTTGGAGAATCCCCCAACGATGTCACCACTCTTAGAAGTAAAAGGGAGGTTGCGTTTTTGGCTCAGAGGGATGGCTTTCTCCTCCGTGATTAAGCCTGCGAGGCGCGCGGTTGTGGGGGGCAGTCTATCCCCAGGAAAGGATTGGAACTCACGGAAAGAAGCGAGGCAGCGGTTCCAGTAGGATTGGTAACCTCGTGAGAAGCCACCAATTCTCCCCTTGCTGGCTAGAACAAGAGGCCTGCAACTGTTTGGTATGTGGCCATTGCTCCAGAAAATGCTGTGCAGCGCGAAAGGATCATCATAATTAGGATTACTCGGTACTCCTTGATCAAGTCCAAACTGTCGCCTAACTCGATGCGGCGAATAGGACACCGAAATTTCTGAACGGCTGTCTCCGAGAGTAGGTAACGGGATGGGGGCAATGTTCAACAAGACATACTTTCTGAATTGGCCACCATACGATACTGCTGCTGGAACTTCAATGGTATCATTGACATCAGCATAAAAAGCCACGAAGGTGAAGGTCTCTGCTGAGGTGCCGTAAGGGCGAAAAATGAAATTCTCGATATTGTCCATCAGTGATAAGAAGTCTTGGCCTTTCCGCTGCATCCTTTTGAACCATCTGCAAACCAAGGGCAGATTGTCGGGCATAAAGGAACCATTGCCCCAGTCAGCCAATTTCAGGGCATGTGAGTGCGGGAGTGAATATACGTCCAGCCCTTTGAGATGCTCCCATAGAAACACCTGCAGAAAACCAGAATTCAAAAGGGTCTCCACACCCATGGTTCCGGACGCGTTCTTCTCTAAGAGCTGAGTCCGATCAAGCAGTCGGTATAGATGACCCAAGAACATGGGGGCTAAAGGGATTGTATCACCCCGAGCTATAGCCAAAGCCAAGGGAAACACACGCTCATGCAGGCAATCTTGAGAAAAATCACAAAGTACGAACCGCCCAAGCCATAATGCTATGAATGCAGCCAATCGATGAGAGCCTTGTCTGTTTGCATCACCAAAATGTTGTATCCAGTTACTGAACCGTAATGAGGTGCTGGGAGAAGTGGGGGCACCTCTCTGTAAAACTGCGAGCTTGTCTACTTCTTCCGGAGTAAGGGCAATGTTGAAGGGGTTTTGGTCGCCGCAAATCGGAAGACGGGAAATATTTGCTACATCTTCTAAGGTAGGAGTAAATTCTCCCCATGGACATATGAAGGTATGGGTTGCAGCACTCCATCTCCGCACCACGTGGCGAAGCATTTTTGCTTCGATATGAATGTCCCA
Organism: Prunus dulcis; assembly: GCF_902201215.1. Classification (NCBI taxonomy): domain Eukaryota; kingdom Viridiplantae; phylum Streptophyta; class Magnoliopsida; order Rosales; family Rosaceae; genus Prunus; species Prunus dulcis. Next base: position 19,389,597 of record NC_047653.1, on the reverse strand, counting down.
CAGCTTGGAGAGAAAGATGGCATCCAAGACCTGTGCTCTGCGCAAAATGTCGCATGTGGAGGGATCCCGCAGCTCGCGGTCAACCCATTCGGACCATCCCTTGCTGATGCTACAAGGAAATTGGAAAAATAGCGGAACTGCTGGAAACAGGCCCTTCTCGATGCAGCACCTAGAAATGGAGGCAGGCTCGATCACAGGGGCGGAGTCAGGTGCTGGTTCATTACCAACAACAGCAGTTTCACGGGCATCTTCGAGCAACAGAAGGGGACCTCCTGGTTTGAGACCATCGTCCACAGAGTAGAGGTGGTCCAGCATAATTGGTGGGAGGATGGCTGCCATGTCAAAGCTAATAAGGTTACAGATACCTGCAAAAAAAAGAGAGAGGAATAAGGAAATAGTCGTAACAACATGTAGGTTCCGGCACCTTCACGACCGTTGGGCATACATACATCTACAGGATTTCATGCCAAGAATACGCTAACAGCAGAACTAATACAATATCATCATGCGGAGGGGCTATTCGATGCAAGATTAAACCAAGCCACAAGAGAACAATTACTTGGAAAGGAAACTGCGGGGCCAAGATAAGTGCTTACGGCTTCTCCACTTTGGTCAGATACAACTTAAAGACTTTGAATGTGCATAAGGATGGTTGTTACCGGTTAAAAGTTTAAAATCCCCAATCGGTGGCCCGATTTTGAAATATAAGAAAGGGGACGAACACGCAGCAAAAGAGGGGCTGTGAAGGGGGTACTGTTCTCCAAAAGAAAAAGGAGAGAAAACGGAAAACGAAAAAAAACAAAAAGGAAGGGATTTTCACTCCCTGATGTCCGTGTATGGGAGATGTGCGAAAGTGTATGCAGCAACAGAACAGGGAAACACGAAAAGAAAAGAGGAGGAGTAGTGCTTACCACTGTCCTTGGTAAATTTTTCCAGCGGCTAGCCGAAATCGAAACGAAGAGGGGCTGTCTAGCGATTCTTGCTCTCGGAGCGGCTCCGCGTCTTGCAAAGTGGTTTTGCCAAACCTACTTTCTCTTTTCTATCAGATTGAAGAAGAAATTAGAGAGGAATGAGGGATTTTAAAGCGAATCGGTGACTTCTCCCGGTGGGTACAAGCGGTTTCTCCAGGCGTAACCGATCGGCAGTTATGGATGGCACCCCTCTGCAATCTTCTTTCGAAACCCTCTAGACCCGTGCGTGAACGAAGGCCAGCAATGATGAAGAGAAGAAAACGAGGGATGCAGGTGTCACACCTGCAAAAAGAAGGAAGTCGAAGGGAAAAGAGAAGAAAAAAGAAAATAATAAAAAATAAAACAGATGTGATGGAAGCGTACCTGGGGAATAGGCGAGACTGCTGGAAGACAATCATGGCAGCACGTACGCGGGAAACGAGAAGGCACGTCAGTGACAGAGGTTTGATTCCTTTTGGGCCAGGTTTGATTATTTGGCCCATCTCACCGTTTGCTCATGGCCCCAATAATCAAGGGGGCTAATGTTGAGGCCCAAAAATCCAAGGGGCTAAGCCCAAGGTGATTATTGGCCCAATAGGGACCAAATGAACACAAGAAAATTTAGGGAACAAATTAATACGAGCTACGGGCCACATGCTACGTCAAACAAGCACGTGCGGGGAGACCCAAAACATGCTAACTTTACAAAAACATGCTCACTCCTATTGAACTCGGCTATGGCCTATGATGATAGGATAAAAATCCAAGCACAAGCATAGGTGTCGGAACCGCCATGCCAACACCAAGATGTGTTACAAGCTTAGGTGGGCCCAAGCCACCAAAATTACCCGGGGCTTGCTTGAACGGGTTGTGGTATGGATGGCAACGGGCTTTCACAGGACTCATTGACGAGCCAAGGGAATGGTAGTTTCGGATCACTTGGGGGACCCAAAACTCAAGCCTATTTCCTCGGCCCGAAACACATGGGTTAGCATGAGAGAAGAGAGAGCATGACCCAATACCTTAGAAAAAAGCGTAGAGCCTGTTAGGAAAGGCTGGGACAATTAGAAGAACTAAACGTGCTGTTAAGGCACAATTGGCAGGCTGCTTCCGGCAGCTTGACGAAAAGCCCAGTAGATTGACCAGAACGACATATCATCAATTCAAAGCCTAGGACAGAAAAGCCCAGCCCAAACTCCCTGTAAAATATCTGTCCAAGCACGTCTTGTCCCTATCCAAGAGTCAACAGCAACCATCTTAAAAACCAGAGGAAATCCACATGAGTAAGGGGTTTACCCGTCGAGTAAAGCACAGCTCCTTTCCCTTCCATTGTCCTGGCAGCTTGCATAAGAAAGATCGAGAGAAAAGCAGGCGGCTCTTCACCTCTTTGAGAGGAGGCCAGCAAGACCGAAACCTTGGAACCACAAATGGGTTCCTTACCCATATGTCTTGGGCGGACGGAATTCATAAAAGAGGACGAAGTGGGGGAAAACAATGGAAAGAGGGAGGGAAGTATGACGGAATTAGAACCCTTAGTGGCTATAAAAGGAGGACTTCTGCTACCCAGAAGAACCAACCCATTTTTTCCAGAGCTCGACCAAGCATTGTCAAGCAGCTGGAAAATCTACTCAAGCCACCCCATCTCCTCCTCCATTCGTTTTTTCTTCCTCCATTAGGAAGGAAACCAGCCAAATCTTCCTTTGCCTGCTCTAAACCTCCCTCCTCCATAGGAAAACTCATCTCTCTCTCTCAAAATTGCTAAACCTGTGAAAGCCTAGCTCCCATGCCACATGCTCTCCAAGCCAGGCTCTTTTGTAAAACTGGTTAAGTTTGTTTGGGCTATTAGCGAAGGAAGCCTGAGAGTGTTTGCGTAACAGTTTCATCGGATTCTGTGAAAAACACTCTTCCAAGCGCTTGGTATCGAACCCAGGCACTTGGGGAATTTTTGCTCGCTTCTCTTCTTACGGCAGCCCAAGCCCATTCGTCAGGCTGCTGGAACAAAAAGGCCCCAACAGTTCCTAAAAACAAAACCGTGAGGGTAGAGAGAGGGGCCCAAAGTGGACAATATCGTGCTACGACGGAGCCAATCCCGGGATGTGACATCATAGCTTTCATCTCTATCTGGTCATGTACTAAAACTCCACCAAAAAGTCATATTTCCATTGAAAACCAATTACTTGCTCCAAAAAGCTAAAAATTGAGAAAATGAAGTAATAAGTCCTTTTTAAATCAAATCATCCTACAAAAACTAAGTATAAAGAGTACATAAATGTTTAAATTTATGGACTTATCAATTTTGTGAGCTTTGTTAAGCTGATGTGTACACAAACTGAAATGGATTGTTTGACGGGGTTGCTTCTCCTCAATGATAGGCACTTTTATCAAGTGGAGTTATCTGTTTCAATATATGTTCTCAAAGGCAATGATTTTTTCGGCTATTTTGATTGTTCAAAGTTTTGTCTTCTAAGTCTGTCATTACTGAGGCCTTTAAGTCCTGGATGAAAACAGAATAAGGCATTACTCAGTTTATTGCTTGCCACATTTGACTAATGACTGCAGTATATTTGTGGTGGTAGGACCTTGTGTAATGCAGTAAAGAGGGTCTTTTCAATGAGACTGGGGATTGGAAAACCGGCATCGCATGCATTCCCGCCATAGTTCTTGGAAGAGGTTTTAGTCATAGTTCCGATGAGAATAGAAGCGAGTCGCTTCTGACTTGGCTTGTAGTCGTAGTTCTCGGAAGAGGTTTTAGAGAACAGAACAAGTTATATATATTTTTTAGGAAGAAGGTCAATTTCATTTGTTCCTTGCACTTCGATACGGTTTATCCTTTTATTTAATCATATCATAAAAAGCTAGAAATGAAAAATAGAAATGCATCTTCATACTCCATGATACAAACACCCATCGAATTCGAGGGGTTTGGAGAAATTAGCTGATTACAAGACCAGGTCAAAGGAAGACCAATAATGTGCTTCCATCGCCAGCAATGACTTCAATTTCATTGACCTAACACTAAAATTTCCCTATAATTTCGTACAATTCTACTTCTTTTTGTCCACTGTACTAGAGACAAAATTTTAAATTTCCGTCTATGTGATTCACGATGATTCAGACTTAATACAAAAATTTGTATTTGCCCTCTACAAACAACTTGTAGGTTGAACCATGCCCGCAGCTGTTCCACCTGCATGGCTACATGTAGCTACAGCAACTTGGTTCTTATAAGTAAGTTTCACATTCTCCAATCTGATCTTGCTGCAAGGGTACTTGGAACTACAGTCAAATTTAACTGCAACTTCTGTTGACGATGAACCGTGGATGTCTTGGTATGTCACATCGCTAATTCGAACTCCAGAAACCTGCTTGAACGAACACAAAAATTATCGAATGAGAGCAAGTGGTTATGAATGCTTTTGGTACGTTCTAAAATTAGACACGTATAATCATTTGATGGCTATATTTGTCAAAGAAAATGGCGTTGTGTTGATATCTTACCTGACCAGGACACCCTTTTTTTCCAGGGCAATAGTTTTGGTCGATAACAATTGGATTTTGGACATTGATCATTACGGCATGTTGAAAAAGAATGTTCCTAGCAAACCCAGTGCTCGGCCTCCCCCAAGACTTGATCCTTAAACCGTTTTGGGTACCAGTAAAAGTAACCGTTTTAACTGTTACATTTTGCACACCAGCCTCTTGTTGATCCTTGCCTAGACTCCCAATGCTGAACCACCAACCAAAACAAATGTTACCTTCACAAATATAAAGCCCACAAATGAAAATGTACATTCTGTGAAGTGTATATATATATATATATATATTATTGCATACTAGGCAGCTTGTTAGTTTTATCAATCATAGATGCATATTTTGACTTCATACCTTATTCCATGACCGGGTCCACATGCAACATTTTCGATCCACAAATTTGAGGTTCCGGGGCCAATTGAGACACAATCATCACCAGTTGCAATCTTGGAGTTGAGGATGGTAACACCGGATGACATTTGAACGTGAATCCCATCGGTGTTGGGGCTATTGCCGGACGCCGAAACCCTAACACCATCCATTTTCACATTGTGGCAGCCGTTGATGACTATGTGGAACATTTGGCTGTTTAGGGATATTAAGCCACTCACCTTAATGTTGTTGGAGTTGGAAAAACCCAATGTCTGCACAAACATACTTCATCAGGCTCTTGATTACATATATCATGTGTCTTTAATAACTTTACGAAATATGAGCTTGCTTATATCTCTAAACCCGTGATGCAAGCAATTAACAAAGATAACCCAAACGGTCCCTGCGTTGACCTTTAAAATTATTACTAATATATATCATATAAGGCCAATAAGCACATGCATGGGAAGCATATTATATTCATTATCTTAATCAGAGAGATAATGGTTTGCATGTCATCAATAATTTGATAAGTAATATAGTTAAATACCGTTGCTCCGCTGGGACAACTCTTGCCCGAGGCCTTGCAAGCCCACAAGGCGGTGCCTTTGCCGTCAAGAATTCCACCCGATATCGTAACCCCGTTAACATGTTGAAAGAAAATCCAGTTATCGGCATTTCCAATGACCCTGTAATTGGATGGGGCCACGAGGGTTCCAGCAATGCGGAAGGTGATGGCATTGTTCTTGCATGGCCCGCTGAATACCACATTGCGAAGTAAGAACCTCCCTGCCGGAACGTAAATGACAACAGGCTTCACAGAGGCACAAGCTTTGGCCCATGCAGAGAGGAAGGCTTTGGTGGAGTCAGTCTTGCCATTTGCTTTGGCTCCTAAGCTGGCCACATTGTATGTAACCGCAGTGGCCAAGGCTGAGTTGATCATGAACACAAAGGCTAGTGAGAGAACAATTAGGCTTCGAGGGATTGCCATTTGCGCGCTACTTTGGGTTTTTCCACTGATTTTGTGATGAAATTTTAAGAGATATATGGAGATGAAGAAGCAAAATGAGTTGGAGTGGAGAGAAATGTGGTTGTGAGGAAGTTGAAACGGTTTGAGGGGGTATTTATGAGTTTCAAATAATGTAATGAGGTTGCAAATTAAAATGACAAAAGCAAGAAAGTGGCGCCGAAATGACCTTTTTCATTATTATTTTGAAGCTCTCTTTTACGAAAATGACCTTACGTAGCTTGCTACTTGCCACGTAGATTGTACAAATAATATTAGCAAAACATGACATGACCTCCCATCCTCATTCTTTGAATCATGTTTTAGGGTACGGTGCTAATCCTAATTTTATGTGTTTCGTTTCCTTGAACCACAAGTTAATCCATTGCCTTTAGTTTGCTGTTCACATGCACCCCTCTTTAGTCTCTCTAAAATGGGACTAGTAAGTAGTGAGTACCAATGGGGTGTTAGTTCGATTGGTCCAGGTCTTTAGTGTGCTTCCAACAAATCCTAAGTTCAAGTCATGGTACCTGTGTGTGTGAGTTTCCCCCCCTCTCTTTCTTAACTTTGACAAAAAAGAAAAGAAAAAAGGACTAGTGGGTTTTTGGGGAGTCTTTGTCTTTGACGTCAATTAGTTAGTTACTGTTAATTCAGACATAATTTGTCTTTGACGTCTCTGAAGATTCTAATAAAGTACAGCCTAACGAACTGCTTCTTACGTCGTACATATATTGCACTTTTTTTAATTTTTCGCCCCTTTCTTGTGCAAAGTGTGGGCTAGCGCATAAGATGCAAGAAAAACTGGTTGTTTGATTTGAACACACCACATCTTCTACATTGATCCACATGATTATAGCATCGGTGTTCCATTATTTATATAATTTATTCCCATAAATATTTCGTTATTTAACAATTCGTGGTTTGAAAACATCAATACATAATGCTTTGTTTTTGTAGGGATGGGAGGAGGGGGTAGTGGTTAGACACAATGGTTTTCCTTTCGATTTTTGACAATTTAGTTAACAATTTAATGGAAATCAACTCCATTTTCTTTTTGCTTCCAGATTACTCCAATTCATACTCACTTCGATTTATGTTCACTCCGATTTATGTTAACTTCGATCTCAAGTTTATAAACATACTATTAACTCAGTATTTTTTTGCATGCCGGCTTTCATTAGTTTAGGGCATGATTTGGGGCTTTTCAAGGTCAGAACTTTGTTGGTTAATAATACGGATGTGTTAAATAATTAATCAAGCAGAATACACGCCAAATGTGAGCCCCCATGATTTGGGGCTCAAAGCCATGTTATGATAATAATAATAATTGGATAAACTGTTGAATATATTTGATCAAACAATTTTTTAAAGAGCAGCATATTCTATTTGACAAATGCTTGTATATATAATTGGCTTGAGCCAAATTATTATGCTTAGCATATGTTGATTTCAACGAAATAATTATTCTCTTTACAGTTTAGATCTAAAGGTTCAATCCCTTTTCAAAAAATTTAGTATTCTCGTATTACATCATGTGAGGGTCGAATGTTAAGTTTCGCACATGATTCTCAAAATTTCATAGCCGACCCACCCATAATCGATATACATGTATATGATGAGGAAAATTAAGAAGATCAGCTACGCAATTGTCATATGAACAAGTAGCTATCAATGTCAAAATTCAACATGCAAATCCCATGTGCATTGTGGTGTCGGCGTGAAATGATTGCTATAGTTGTTGTTGAAAAATGTACTATATGTTTTGTTGGTGTATATGTACGGTGTACTATTAAGATAAGGAATTTAATTTTCTCTTTAATTTATTTTCAATTCAATTATTGCCTCGTTGCCTTTTTGAAGATGAGATATCATCACAAGGAAGAGATATTGAGTAATTTATACTAGTGCATCTGCATCTGCTCCGTTTAAGCTGGGATTCTCACATGACCATCGATAATACATTTTGTTTTGTCTTGGCCTGAAGTTTTTTTTAGCACATAAATATGTCTCGTCTTTACTAATGAGGTGTTAGTTGGATTGGTTCATATCTTTGGTGTGCTTCACTACAAAAAAAAAATTGACAACAGTCACCATTTTGTCACTAATTTTGATGATTGTTGTAGGGGTTATTAAGACTTTACTTACCTTTTTTGACTTTTTTAGTGACTAAAAGGCTTTCAATCACCTTTTTTGTTTTTTCCAGTGACTAAAGCCTTTAGTAACCCCCACAACAGCCACCAAAATTAATGACAAAATGGTAATTATTGCCACTTTTTTTTGTAGTGCTTTCAGTTGGTTCTAGTTTCACGCTCCCGTGATATCCGTGTGTGAGAATATCTCCCTTCCCCCTTCCTATCTTTGGCACCAAAACAAAATAATAATGTCTCCTCTTTCATATGTATGCATAATACAATTAGCATGCACATATACAGATACAACATATATCAGTGTTTTTGGGATGCACATGTATATGCTATGCAACAATATTACTCATGAATGCAGGTTGCTTGTTTCAGGGATTCCCTGTTTCGCGCAAGTTTAGCCATGTGATTGGGGTTGACCGTTATGTATATATGCACACCATCAGATCAGTATGGGATTTGTACATATCTTGAAAAATAAAAAGAAAAGAGTTATAACAGAAGTTTGTTGACGTGTCATGGTAGTCAATGGGTTTATATCAAAAAATTGAAATTACGTGGGTTTTTTTCTAACATTGGGTCTATATATACCTAATTTCGTAAAAAGAAAAAAAAGAAAAAAAAAAGAAAAAAAAAAGAGAACATTCTTCTTAAGACTATCCCACAATTCAATTTATGGAGATTCACTATTATACCAAATATAGGAGTCTAAATTATAAATAAAAAGACCCCTATATGAAATGAAACTTTAGAAACACACATACTTATTTACAACATAACAAAAAGACTTTTAACTTCTTTCAAATTACAAAACTGCTATTAATTTCTTAAAATAAACCCAACCTCAAAATCTCATTAAAAAAACCTAAAACACTCAATAGGGCATCAAAGTAATTTAATAATCAAAATTAATTTCAATGGGGCTAGTTGGGTTTTTTTGGGGTTTGTTTATAGAAATTAAATTGTGTAGGGTTTATCTATATTATTAGTACTAAAAATAGGTATATGGCTAAATATCTCTTCAATTTAATGATGGAGACAGTTCATATTTTAGGTTCTTCTTCAAGGGTCATTCTCGTAGAAAATGGTTCAAATAGAAAATTGTTTTATCATTTAAATGGCTAAACCATTTATAGTTTATCCCATTTTTTGCTTGGATTATCTTTGAAATATAATCTCCAACTAGACCCTTCTAATCATTAGATTACACTTCACAAATAAGATGCCGTTGTTTTCTTAAATAATATAATCCTCTTTTATTGAGGGATATCTTGTAGGGTCCATTATGAATTTTACAGTAACTGGCGTTTTTTCCGAAGAAGTCGTCCAATAATATACGAACTGTCTATGTTTTAAGTCATCATTCAATAATTATCCTTGCATAAAAATTGCACAAATTGAAAACCATTACATTAGGGGGTTTCGCTAGGCCGCAGGAAAAAATGGGGTTTATTGTCTGGATTAAAGCTTTTCAAGGAAAATGAAAGAGTGAGTTGTGCTACAAGTGAAGAAGGGTAAATCCCGGAATATATGATTAAAGTATTGTTTTTCTCATAATATTGTGATTGGAAAAATAAATGAAAAAGTAAATAATTAACTATTGTTATACTCATGAATATGAGTTAAATCTTGAGAAAGGTGGTAAAGATACACATTAAGTTAAAGTGATGAGCAAAAATACTCTCAACAATAATACGTCTTGGTACTTTTATGATACAGATACCCATAGATTGATTGCAAGACCAGGCTCAAAGGAAACCCAATGTGGGCTGCCAACGCCACAGGACCAAGCAATTACTTCATTAATTGACCTACGTAATTCACTAAAAATCTTGCTATAATATTTTTGTACAAACAATAAATAAATTTGTTTGCATTTTTCGTGCCTACAAACAACTTGTAGGTTGCACCGTCCCCTGAGATGTTCCAGCTGCATGGCTACATGAAGCTTCAGCTACTTGATTCTTGTAAGTGAGCTTCACATCCTCCATTTTGATATTGCTACATGGGTACTTGGAACTACAATCGAACTTAACTGCAACTTCTGTTGCCGATGTACCATGGATGTCTTGGTATGTCACATCGCTGATTTTAACTCCAGAGACCTGTTTATAAAAAATAAAAAATTCAACAACTATCTGCTGGGCGCATAAAAGAAAAGAATATTTAGTTGTAATCGAATTATCTTACCTGACCAGGGCAGCCTTTGTTGTCCGGGCAATAATTTTGATCGATAACAATCGGATTTTGGACATTGAGCATTACAGCATGTTGGAAAAGAATGTCCTTAGCAAATCCAGTGCTAGGCCTCCCCCACGATTTGATCCTCAAACCATTTTGAGTATTGAAAAAGGTAATCGATTTAACTGTTATATTTTGCACACCAGCCTCTTCTTGGTCCTTGCCTAGACTCCCAATGCTGAAACACCAACCAAAACAATTTTAATTTAACATAAAGAACATATAATTCAATCATTCATGCATATAATTTTGCCATCCTCTACCTGATTCCATGGCCGGGTCCACATTTAATGTTTTCGATCCACAAATCTGAAGTACCGGGACCGATTGAGACACAGTCGTCACCCGTTGCGATCTTCGAGTTGAGAATCGTGACGCTCGATGACATCTGGACGTGAATGCCATCAGTGTTGGGGCTCTGTCCGGAGGCATAAACTTTAACACTTTGCATTTTCACATTATGGCAGCCGTTGATGACTATGTGGAACATTTGGCTGTTTAGGGATATCACGCCACTAACCTTGATGTCGTTGGAGTTAGAAAAACTCAATGTCTGCGCATGTGATGTAGCACACAAAATTTATTAGCCGCAAAATCAATTCTTAAGCATGCTCATTATATAAGGCTAAAAGCACATGCATTAACTTGATAGTTAAACTAGTTAATTAATTACCGTTGCTCCACTGGGGCAACTCTTGCCTGCTGCCTTGCAAGCCCACAAGTCGGTGCCTTTGCCATCAAGAATTCCACCAGATATAGTAACCCCCTCCACATCCTCAAAGGAAATCCAGTTATCGGCATTTCCAATGATCCGGTAATCGGATGGGGCTACAAGAGTGCCGGCAATGCGGAAGGTGATCGCGTTATTTTTGCAAGGCCCGGCGAACACTACATTGTGCAGCAAGAACCTCCCCCTCGGCACGTAAATGACAGCCGGCTCCGCCGAGGCACAAGCTTTGGCCCATGCAGAAATGAAGGCTTTGGTTGACTCAGTCTTCCCATCTCCTTTGCCTCCTAAACTGGCCACATTGTATGGGGCTTTAGCGGCTAAGGCTGAGTTAATCATGAAGACAAAAGCAAGTGAGAGAACAATGAGGCTTGTGGAGTTTGCCATTTGAACACCAGGACTTGGTTTTTTCCGATTTTTTTTGTGATAGAAGTAAGAGAGAAATAGAGATATAGAGATAGAGGTTAATGAGTTGGAGATTGACGATGCGATTGTTTATATTTATAGGCTTGAAATCTAATGAATTTGTTAATGAAAATGACAAAGCAAGCAAAGGGCGCCGAAATTAGTTTACTTAGGTTGCTACTTATATTACATGAGGAAGGGATATAATATGCTTTTCATTATTTCTTGTACGTACAGGTAGGTTGTTGCTTATAGTTAACCCTCACATGGCTTCCAATATTCATTGTATGTGCACCTTATTTTAAATGTACGGTTCTTTTGCTAGCTATATTGTTATGCCCTTCTCTTCCTTGGAACTCAAGTTAATCCATTAACTTAAATATTATGTGTTTACACCTCTCTTCTCTTTTTCTTTTTTTGTGGTTACATTAGGAGGAAAGACAACCTAGAGTTTCTATCATGGGTGCCAAGCAGGGGAGAAGGGGGAGGGTCACAGCCACTATAGTAACCCCGCATTGGCCACATCTCTTCTCTTTCAAATCTTCCATTATCCCATATATATATATGTTGAAACTTTTTATGTTCCTTCTTTTTTTCTTTTTTTTGTTAATATTATTTTGATATACAAGAGCGATTTGGGGAAGAGACAATTGAACCTAGAATCTCGAATGCAAGGGTAAACACTCTTAACTACTTGAGTCACAATCACATTGCCTTCCTCCAAGAAAGCATAGAATGAGTTGGTACAAAATTAATGCCCCTCGTAAAAAACAGTAAAAGAAAACCCAAAGTAAAAAAAAAATAATAATAATAATTAGGTTGGGAGTTGATGCAATAACGGACCAAACAGAAGAAATGGCATTCAGTAAGTCCGAATATGAGGATAATTAATGCATTTTTATAAGAATATGCATTCCTGCTTTTGTAAGTAGCGACCGCATTAAGCTAGTCTGGAGGAAGCTTTGAATTAACATCAATAGAATATGCTCTCTTAAAAAAAATAATAAATAAATAAACAATAGAATGAGCAGATACATTCGTAATGCCTTGAAAAGTGTTGCTATATATAGACTACTATTTTGTTTTTATTAATATGTACGTTGTACTCTATTTGTCAAGACCCACTCTCAGATTTCCGTTTGGATAAACTCGAGAGAAGTGAGCATGACGGACATCCGATGGGTGTTGGGCCCACTACTTAAACTATCCTTAATTCCTACATGGACAAATGAGGGATCTATCGATAATCTGGAAGAGTCTTCTCTGTAATAAGCACCAATCGCAAATTTTACATGTTAAGATCACAATAGCATAGCATTAGTGTACTAACTATGTGCTGTACAGTATTTATTTTTTTTTTAAAGAATTTTTTCTATTTAGAGATGCGATAATATACTAAATTTACACATACTATACTAATGCTAGTGTGCCGTACAGTTCTTAGTGTGCTACCATAGCATCGTATATTACTCGTCTAATTAGTTAACAAGTACTGAATGAATTCCAGTTTCTAAGACCACAAAAAATAATAATTATAATATAATAAACAAGTACTACTCAGATAACTAAAGCAAGCACCAGTCGCAGTTCTTCTAACTTTACTATCAAGTATAAAATGGGTTTGGTCCATATCCATGTCAAAATTATGAACCGAAAGTGTATAACTTTGTGCTATGACAAACAGTATTTCTCAAGCCATTTTATCTTGCAAACAAAGGAAAAACAAAAAACAAAAAAAAAAACAAGCACAGTTAACTTACTTAACGAAAACTAATTGTTTGGGCTTTCCATGATTAGGGAGAAGCTTAGTTCACGGCATGGCTATTTCAACTGCTCAAAGGGCAATTTTACTTCAATTAATAGTAATGACCTTAATTCTAACTCAACTAATAAGATATTATTCAAAGCAACATATTGTTTGAATTATGGTTAATTAAACAAAAGAGGCTTCTTACCCACTCCTCTATTACTAGTCAAACATGCATGCATGCATGCATGGCCCCAACTTAATAATTATAACTATATAAGATATCATTGAAATAAGGGTTAATTGTTTTATTAGTCACTTAATTTTGATTGGATTTACATTTGAGTATCTCAATTTTCAAAATGGTACTCGTGGTCTTTTAACTTGAGTTTCGTTTGGACAACTAATCCTACCGTTACTTCTGTCAATTTTTTCGTTAAAGTTAAGGGTAGATGGGTCTTTTAGGTTGGTTTTATTATCTCCCTTCTGCAACTTGTCTTCTCTCTAAATTGAAGAGCCTGCCGCCAAAAACTTAAAGAACCAAAAATTGCAATCCGCTTCTGCAACTCGCATATTGGTTGAGTAAAAGTTGGAATCGTCAAGATTGGAAGCTTGGAGAGCAGATTACTTGCCTGCTTCGACTCCTTTCCTGGCCTAGCCGCCGACCCGTCCGCCACTCCGATGGTCTGGGCATCATTGCAGATAAAGTGAGCGTCTTCGCCCAGGGGTTTTTCCTGGTTCTCTTTGAAACTGAAAGTTAGAAGACCATAACCACCATGGCTGTAGGTTGTAGGCTCTAGTGGTGGTTCCAGTGTTCCTTTCAATTGATAACTTTTTGTATTGTTTTAGGTTAGTAGGAGAAGCCAACACACATGCGACGACAACTTCTCATAATGAATTATGGATTTAGAGGCACTTTTATTCCAAACCAGTAATGGTAATATGTGGAAAGGTAATATGGGGTCTGTGTTTGCTTCTTTAATGGGCTAATCAGGTGACTAAAACCGTTGAACAAATGCTTAAAAACATTTCCCCATAATGGTAATTCCTCGTAAGAAACACCCACACACTTCTCTCTCTGTCTTTCTATTTTGCTGCATTTGGTTTGAAATGCTGAGGCTTGAACTGGTTTTGTGAAGTTGTTGCAGTGTTGGATCTGGTTCTTTTAACCAGGCCTCAAATGGGTTTGTGAGTTTTCTTAATTTGGTCTCTGAGTTTGAAGGTTTCCTGCTAAATTTTCAATTTTTAGTGTTGGCTCTGTTTTTATGTGCTTATACCTGAAATGGGTTTTTGAGCATTTCAATGCTGAGATCTAATTTCTGCAGATTTACTGGTCACAGTGAGGTTCAAGATTCTGTGAGTTGGATTTGGTAACCTACTTTTGTACTTCATAACAGTTCAGTTGAGACTGAGAGGTTAAAGCAAAAATGGCTCCAAGCTTGGATTTTTCCAGGTGGTGGGCAAAGGGCAAGACAAGTAAGGTTAATCCAGTGGTGGTGACCATGGAGAATTCCAATTACTCTGTTCTAGAGATAAAAGTCTTTTTGGTCCCTCAAAACCAACCTAAAAAGACCCATCTACTCTTAAATTTAACAAAAAAATTGACAGAAGTAACGGTGGGACTAGTTGTTCAAGCGAAACTAAAGTTAAGGGACCGAGGGTACCATTTTGAAAATTGAGGTACTCAAATGCAAATTCGGTCAAAGTTGGAGGACTAATAAAATGATTAACCCTTGAAATAAATTTCTTTTTGTTCACATTTCGTAATAAATGTTGACAGCGTCCTTTCTAGGTAAAATGATTCACTATAATATTGATTAGGGTTTTTATCAGAAATGGTCAGATTCGTGAAATTATCATTTTTGGTCCTTTATTTTTTTTGTGACATGGTTGGTCCTTAACGCTACTAAGTGTAATATCACAAATAGTTCTTGAGATTCCATAAAAAAATCTATTAAATTGCTGACGTGACTAATATGTAGAGCCCACACATCTAATGATATAAAGCCACGTGACCTTATATATAAAACATAATAAATTAAATATATTTTAAAACTTAAAATCCATAATAAATAAAAAGTTTTAAAATTTGAAAATTCATTATAAAAAAAATAACCAGAGATAGAGAGAGAGAAAAGGGAAGAGAGATAAAGGGAGAGAGGAGAAGAGGGGGGAGCGAGAGAGGTAGAGAGGTAAGGCTCGGAGGTGTGGAGTGGGTAGTACGGGTTGTGGGTGTGGGCGTTGGGTCACGTGTAAGGCTCAGAGATGTGGGGTGGGAGGTTGTGGGAGGGGCTAGGGTGGGTTGTGGGTGTGGGAGAAATAAAACATAAGGAGAGGGAGAACGCATAGGGGGGGAGAGAGAGGGGGAGAGAGAGAGAGAGAGAGAGAGAGAGAGGAGGGGGGGAGGGTAGGGATGCTACAAGTTTTTTTTTTTCCTAAAATATTTTTGTTTTTAAAAATGTTTTATGAATTTTACTTTTACAATATTTAAAATATTTTATATTTAAAGCCACGTGGCTTTTTATCATTAATTAGACGTGTCGGCTCTACATATGTGCCACATCATTAATTTAACGGAATTTTAACGGAGGGACAATTTGATGTACATGGAGTAACATTAAGGACCAGCCATATCACCAAAAAAAAAAAAAAAACATAAAGGACTAAATATGATAATTTCGTAAAATTCAAGAACCATTTGTAATAAAAAGAAGCAAGTACCTGAATTTCCATAATTTAAATTAAAAGACTTGAATGACCTTCCATCAAAGAAATGTTTGAGCTACTAGAACACTGGGGTGGTGCTAGTGAAAGAATCTTTGATGCTTAAGACTTCAAATAAAATTCAAAGGTTTTATTTCAGGTTAATCGTTTTATTAGTCCCTGAACTTAGACCCGATTTGCATTTGAGTCCCTCAATTTCCAAAATCGTTCTCATGGTCCTTTAACTTCACTTTCATTAGGACAAATGGTTTTGCCGTCAATTTTGTTAACTTTTTCTGTTAAATGCATGGACAAAATGGTATTTTCATATTAAAACCAAAAAAATGCAGGGGCCTATGTTTGTGGGGTGGATGGTTGCCAGAGGTGGCCGAAGCTGGGAGAAATTGCTTGCCAAAGTGGTTGGCCTAGTGTGTGATGCGAGAGAGGTGAGAGAGAGAGAGTTGGGCGAGTAGAGAGAAGCGCCCGCGAAGAAGAAGGAGCGCTAGGGTATTTCTAGGGTTTTTGAACAAATTCCAAAAAAGCTTATTTATTGTAGTGTCCTTTGAAACTTTGGTCAAATCTCACTTTATCCCTCAAAGTTAAAGTGGCCCACTTAACCTCCTTGATCGTGATTTTGTGTTTCAATTTACCCCTCATCGTATCTCTATTAATAACTCTGTTAGTTTTGATGTTATGGCAATGTTATTTTAGTCTTTTTACCACAAGTGATGATGTGCCATGTGAATAGGCCACTTTTTTTGTTTAAATTGAATAAAATATAAAATAATGTAATTAATTGTTTAATTAAAAATATATGTAAATAAAATGGAAAAATTAATAAATAAATTTTTTTCTTCTCTATGCTTTAAAAATAAAATATAAATAAATAAAACCCTACCCAGATCCAACTCTTCCCAGCAACACCAGCAGAGGTGGCTTCACCAGCCGAGGTGGCTTCACCAGCCCTTCTCCGCTCCTCTATGCTTCTTCCTTCCAATTTCCAAAACATGAAATAGAATATAAACAACAAGAAGAACAACAACATTAGCTAGTACTTCTTCTTGTTCAAGTCTTCAACTTTTTTCATAAAAAAAATATAGTTTTTATTTTATTTTATGAAATAATCAAATGTCTTGAATTTACATGGTTTCTAGCATGTAGGTTTTTCTTTTTAGAGTATTAAGAGGGGGACAAATGAAAATTTCTAAAATAAAAACATGTACATACAGAAATATCAATTGCAGAACCAAATATATATGGGGCCCTATTTTCTCTTCCCCTTCTTAGCTTTTATATATCTAACACAAAATTACATAAACAAAAAGCACAAACAACAACCATACTGTTTGGATTATATATGAAAAAAACTTAATTAAGAAACTTAATTCAAAACATCTACATTAGTAGAGCAAGACAAGAATCTCTCGAAAATTCTAAACATAGGAGCAAATGACAATTCCTTCACTTTCTTGAGAGCCAAACACTTGTTACTCCTCTTGCGCCTTCCTTTGGCCTTCCTCTTCTTGTTGTTGGACATTTTCTCTTTCACTCCACCAAAGCATTTCTGGGTTTTATCAGGGACCGTCTCCAATCTAATCATCCCCAAATCCCTACCTTCAATCCCTAGATTCAAACACAAAATTCCCTCATTGTATACCTAAATTGAAACATTTTTACTTTAAATCAAATGGACAGACCCTAAATCACTAGCTTTTTAAACAATAATTCAAAACAAAAGACAGAAAACCCTCTGGATCAAGCACTCCGACTCCGTTTCATGTATCCACGCCCACGACGACAACTCTGTTGTCCCCAGCGTCGAGGGGTTTGTGTTCACTGGGGCTGCAGACGGGACGGTCAAAGTGTGGAAGAGGAAGCAGACTACTTTTAAAGAAAGAGAGTGCGGTGACAACGCTCACCGTCAACGTCTCAAGCTCGATCGTGTAGTGCAGGTCCTCTGATGGTATGGTTGGTGGGGATGGGGGTGTGGTTATAATTGATGTTACAGTGGTTGGCTGCAGAGAGAGGAGAAATGAGGAAGGATAAGGCCATTCTTTGGGGATAGAGATTGATCTTTGGGGAGAGTTGGATCTGGGTAGGTTTTTGTCTTAAAGCATAGAGAAAAAAGATTTTTATTTATTAATTTTTCTAAGTAATTACATTATTTTAATATTTTATTATATATTTAAATCAATTTAAACAAAAAAAAGTGGGACATTCACATGTCACATCATCACTTGTGGCAAAAAGACTAAAATAGTCATGCCATGTCATAAAAATTGACTGAGTTATTAATGGAGACAACAGTGAGGGGTAAAGAGGAACACAAAATCATGGTCAAGGAGGTTAGGTGGGCCACTTTAACTTTGAGGGGGTTCTTGAGGCCCAAAAAAAAATCCAAGGCTGGGCCCTAATATATTTTCGGCCTAGTACAATACCAAGTGGAAAATCCTTATTTAAGCAACATGCCACGCTACAAGCTTAAGTGGGCCCAAGCCACGCGAATGCCTGGCGCTTGCTGAGCGGGTTGTGGTATGGATGGTTACGAGCATTTAGGAGACCCATTGATGTGCCAAGAAGTGGAAGTTTTGGGCTACTTGGGAGCATCAAAACTCAAGCCCATTCCTTGAGCTCAAACATATGGGTAAGTCTGAGAGAGAATGAGTGGCCCAATAGCTTAGGAAAATATCCAATGGCTTGCAAACACTTGGAAAAATCCCACATCAGCCAAAATATCCAGCACCTTGATCAAATAGGCTATTTCCAGCAACTTGAGCAAACTCATAGGCCGCTGGAAACAAGATACCAATAGCCCAGCCCAGCATTGTGGAAAATATCCAGCATATCTGTCAAAACCATCAAAACCAAGCAAACCCATGTGCTGATCACCTTTTGACTATCGCCAATACCCCCATTCTTTTCTCTTCAAGCTTTGGTGAGAAAACAAGAAGCAAAAGTGGGTGGCTCCTCACCCACATGGAGAAGTCCAGCTGCCTGAGGACCTTAGAACTCCAAAAAGCTTCATGCATACATGCTCAGGCTAGGGAAGTTTTACCAAATAAGATGGCATGGAAGAAAGTGAAGCAAAAGGGGAGAGGGTGGTTTGATAAAATTAAGGTTTTCAGTGCCTATAAAAGGAGCCACTTCCTACCCAGCAAAAACAACTCACCTTGGTTGCTGCAAGCCTCCCAGCAACCATGAGAATTCATCGAGGCAAGCATCCCCTCTGGAACCCTTCAATTTCATGGTTTGTTTTTCCATCTTCCTCCTTTCTCTCTCAAAACCCACATCTAGAGAGCAAGCATCATGTCTCATCACTGAAACCCCTACAATTTCGAGCCTTACTCCTCCATCTCTTCCCATTTTCTCTTCTGTCGTGCAACCCAGGAGCTTGACGAAGCTTTCGTCAAGCTGCTGGAAATATGCTAAAGCCACCCATGCTTCCATCTTCTTCCTCTCTTTCCATAAACATACATCCATAGAGCAATCTTTATCTCTCATCCCTGAAAGCCCTGCAATTTCTAGCCATATTCCACCATCTCCTCCCATCTTCTCTTTTGGAAATCGCAGCTCTTTCTCTCTCTCATGCTAAACTCATGCTCCTATACCACAAGCTTCTCATGCTAAGCGAAGAATTTATCTGTAAGCGACTGTTGTTTCACTGGTGAAGAAGACCAAGGTGTTTCCTAAGGCTCAGCTACCATTTCGAAATACTCTTGGGGTCTGATCCTTGAACTCAGACTCAAGGTGCAATTTCAACCATCTCGCTCTTTACAGCAGCCCAGGCCCATCAGTAGCTGCTGGAACGAAAAAGCCCCTACAGGGGTAAAGTGAGATTTGACTGAAGTTTTAGGGGGCACTACAGTAAATAAGCCTTCCAGAAATTCCCTATATGTCTTTTTCGTTTCTAGACCTTTACGCTCTCGTTACAACTCGAAATTAAGCATGCCACCTGTCTACGGACTCGTATCAACAAGCTCTACGCAATGATGCCTCTCAATTCCCCAAATTTCTTTCCCAAAAAAGTGACTAAAGTGCCCCTACTCCAAGAACAAAAATGTAATTTCACAATTAAATAAGTAAATAAAATAATTACAAAAGGGTCGGAGTGTTACAGAGAGGGAGGGACAGAAAAAAAAAACATGGACAAAGGATCTGAACACATTTGGAATAGCCTTTCGGTGGTGCGCGAGCTTCTTTTTAGAGGAGCAAGATGGCAAGTTATGCATGGTAATTGCATTAATATGTGGTCTGATACTTGTCCTGTGCCTCAACATGCTCCAATTGTTGTTGCTGATCTGATGGATAGACATGGTCATACTTGTGACCTCTCTAAAATCAAGGCGTTTATTTCGCCGCTCGATGTCCAAGCAATCATGGCAATTCCTATCAGCAATTTTGATATCCCTAACAGATTTATTTGGCCATACACTATGAATGGGAGATAATCAAATCAGGATATTACTACCTCATGGAGTATAAAAAGGATCAGGTTGTGATGAAGGCAAGCTCATCCCATGTGATTTATTCTAAAGTCTGGCTTCGCATTCATAATTGCCAAACGCTCCCCAAAATCAAAAATTTTTCTACGGTGCACAGTCAATGGTTTCCTTCCCACTTTTGAGGTCCTTTTCAGGCGCAAGCTCTGCCAGTCTCCTATTTGCCTTTTTTCCATGGACAATCCGCTGAGCATACAAGCTTCCTTCGCCCTTGGGCTGCCAGAGTGTGGTTTGCCACTTGTATTGCTTACAGACCTCTGCCTCAAGCTTTCACTTAGTTGGATAGGTGGATTAATGATCTTTGGTTGTGTGAGACCTTTAATTCGGAGGAGAGAAATGATGGATTATAACTCATTTTGCCTCTACTAGCTCAGCTATTTGGAAAACGCGTTATAATTTGGTGTATGACAAATCAAATTTCTGCCCACCACGGCCAGAGCTCACGACCTCATTGGCCGATAGAAGTGTTGTGGAATTCCTATCACATATGAGATTGAAATATGATAGAAACCATTTCAACTCTCCACCTTTGGACAGTCATCTGTGGGTCAATCCTCTGCAGGGGTGGTGATAAAGGATCATACTGGTAGTCTGCTTGATGGCAGTGCGCATTGTTTTCAGTCATCACCAGTTGTGCAGGCTCAGTGTCATGCGATCCGAAGTGGATTAGAGCTGGTCCATGTAAGAGCCTTCACTAATGTTATTGTGGAAACTGATTCCAAGGTTTGTTTTGCTGCTGTCCAGGGAGATATTTCTGTCTAAAATTGGACTCTTTACCCTCTATGACATTAGAATGCTAAAAGCTTCATTCTCCTCTTTCTGGTGGACATGGACTCCTCAAGATGCGAACCATGCAGCTGACTGGGTGGCTTTGCAAACAAGAAGGGGGTTCTGCGCTGAGGCTTGGGTCATTCGACCGCCAATCGCCCTGGTCTTCATACTTTCACATGGTTTACCTTGCCCACCGAACTGTGAGAATGTGAAGGTAAAGAGTCCCACATTGGAAAGTTAGAAAATCTTGCAAGGGCATATAAGGAGTTGGGCTACTCCTCCCATTGCCAATTGGTTTTGGGGTGGAACCTCAACTTCCTTCATGGTATCAGGGCCAGGTTGCCCACATGTGAAAGCCCAATGACCACACGTGCTCCACGTCACCCAAAATATGTTGTCTACGTGTTAGGCTTAAAAATTCACTACACGTGTGGGGGTGTGTGAGAATGTGAAGGTAAAGATTCCCACATTGGAAAGTTAGAAAACCTGCAAGGGCTTATAAGGAGTTGGGCTACTCCCCCCATTGCCAATTGGTTTTGGGGTGGAACTCAACTTCCTTTGATACTTTCTAAGCTTTCTTCTTTCAGTTTTTTTTGTTGTTGTTTTGTTTACTGTTTTGTGACTAGCCTCTCTGGTTGGTCTTTGTTGTTTGTAACCCTCTACTGTTGTGTTATTCTTCTTAATATAATATTCCTTTTGTTTTAAAACTAAGAGATTGTAGAGAGAATTGAGGTAAAGGGAAAGCATAGAAACTGATGTTTTTCTTTGGATCTTTTGTTCTATTGTACAAATGAGAATGAAGCCATAGTTTTATAGGCAAAGCATTGGCCAAAAATTTGGTAAGGAAGGTGTATGGAAATCCCCTTCCAACATGTGGGCTCCACCTTATCATCTTACAACACTCCCCTTTGGAGACCACAATGTATGGAATATGCCTCGTTACACATGGTTATGTACTCTTTTTTCCTTCGACCAGTTTTTTGTCCCACTAGGTTTTCACTGGCAAGGTTTTTCCTTCGTGCGACACTGCCTCATTAAAACCTTGGCAAGAAAAACCCAATGGGATAAAAACTTGGACGAAGGAAAAAGAATACAGTGTGTGAAGATCTTTATTGACAGCACACTCCCCTTAATGCTTGGCAAAATATCTTTAAGCTAAACTGTTGATCATCTTTCTAAATATCATAGCTGGCATTGCTTCTGTGAATCAATATTGTAATATTGTTATATGCTCCCCTTGAATAATATCACCCCCTAAAATCTTCATGACTAACTTTTTCCAGTAGAAGACCATAGAAATTTTCAGAATCCGCATACCCAACAAAATTTGGGTTATTAGTAAGTTCACTTGAAAATATATGCCCGTATATGGTGTTATGCGGAGATAGCATCAAATATGCCTTACAACATCCCAAAATGATGGTGATGGAGTTAAGCTCTATCTGGAAAATACAATATCCAGTCCAATATACTTCTAGAAAAATATTTAAGTGCCAAACAGCTAACCCACATAAAAATGCTTCAATACTTTCTCAGTATAAGCAAGAATCTCGTTGGCATAATGCTCGATCTTCAGGTGGAGACAAAAATTTCTTGAACTCTTCAGGAGTTTTAATATGTTACAAACATATTATAATCAATGTACTCACTAAGGCAATTTATGCATATTAGTATTGAGTACAGGTTTTGTGATTTTGGCACATGTCCTTTAGGGACTTGCTTCATGCAATTGCAATCCTTTCAGGGATTTTGTTTAAGCGATTAAACTTTATGACACATTATATAGCTTTAACCCTACTATTTATACATCTTTAGGGAATCGCTTCTGGCAATATGCTCCATGCATGTAAGAACCCTTAAAGATAACATGTTGGCCTCGGTAAATGTGGAATAAAGAGGCACAATTGCATTTGTAAATATGGAGAAACCCGACATTTATTGTTTCTGCCAGAAACATTGTGTCATACAAAGTGGGTATATTTCCTTTTATTCCGAACACCCAAGTATAACTTTCAATATTAACATCTTTTGGGGTTCGTACTATGGGTTTGTTCTTTCACGTTTATTCTCATCTGTAATGGAATTGCCTCTTTCCATTTTGGCCAATGATATTGTCGACATTTAGTAATAGAACGTGGTTCCAATCAACACAGCCCATTGATGATTTGAGTAGCTACTCCAGAACCAAAAATTGTCATTCATCAATTTATGATCCCACCATTCTCATGTGCATCAATTATAAGCATTTCTTTGCTTTTGGGTACCCAAGCCACTTCATGGGGCTTTTATTGTCTCTTTCTAGACAGACATTTCTTATAAGATGAATTATGTGAGAATGTGGATCATAACCTCCAATAGAGCGTTATTTTACAGTAAGGCGTGGATAATCTCCATTTAGGGAGTTGGAACATTTAGAACCCATATATTTGTCATGCTGCAAGCATGCCACAAATTAATACATACATGTCAATTAATTGTCCTCCTGGAACTTTAAACCATATGATTTGCTATGCATTAGGCATGCACCATATCAATATTGGCATGTCAAAGGATTGTCCTTTTGGGACCTCAATCCATATCATTTGCTACGCAACAGGCGTGCATCATATTGATCACTGCTATACCCATGTTCTGTTCATTTGAGATTTTAATCTGTGCCGTGTATCATTAATGTATTAATTTTGCAATCTGTGAAATTTGCATTAATAACTCTTGAATACATATCAAAATGATACAAGCCATTCTTTTCGAATGGTATTTTGCATGGCTTTCTTCTGGAACAGCCTTATCTCCCCATTTGGTTACCTTTAAGGATGTTGTACAAAATATCAAAATAAGAATACAAGTATGAAATAACATAAGTATCGCTTACATCCTTAGGTGGGAGAGACTTTGCTCAAATATCTTCCAAGCTTGTATCGGCTCAGCAAATACAATGCAATGCTTGATGATCTAGTTATATCCTGCAAGAGCAAAAATTACAACTCTTCTGTCTCTGTCAAAACAAATAACCCTCAGAGTTAGGATCACTTCATGGATTCTTTCTTCGGATGTTTGTTCTTAACAAAATAAAATCTCTTATGAACAGAGAGTTATAAAAGAAAGAAAAGATACAAAAATTGTGATATTGATTGCAAGGTAAGGTAAGCAATCAGGGAAGGAAGCTGGTGAGAGCAGACAACAAACTCTCATTTCTCCTATTATAGAAGAACTTCAGGAGATTAGAGCATGTGGTCGTCTTTACAGTTCCCTGATGTAGCAAAAACGTGATCAGGGATAGTCTCGCTTCCTGAATGGATGATCAGAGATAGTCTTGCTTCTCAAGCACATCGAGTGCTCACTGATAGGAAAAACAAGTGGATATCGCATCAATAGGTATGGAGAAAACTGAATGTCTTCTACAAAGAAAAATTTCATTAGTAACATATTTATACACAAATAAGAGGAATAGGTAGAACCGGTAAATTTCAAATTAACTACAAAAATTTGCTAGATTCTCGGGATGCTTTTGAAAAAGTAGCTCCGTGAAATCCACAAAGCAAGATCGGCTTTGATGAAAATAATCTTTGAGAATGCCGAAAGTATTGACAAACATTAATGGAGGCCGTGTGAAGTTTTGAAATCTGGGAAAGAAAAAGAGAATACTGGGATCCTGGAAACTGTTGCCATATTTTTGCCTATAGATATTGCCTCTGCAAAACCTGATTGGAGTAATTGCGTTTCAACTGAACTTCCCTTCATTTTCTGAGAATTCAGCTTCTCTTACAACTTTCCTGAAACATTCCTTAAAATGGCTTCCTTTTCTTCTTACCCAAACCATATTGATTTAAATATTGCTCCAACACAACTCATGATGCCGAAGTCTGGCGTCCATCCTTTCTCCCCCAAAATCGTCATCTAACGGATAATGATTCTGTGATGATGAATGATGCGACTGCCGTCATAGTAGCTAGGAATTTTCTTATTCCAATGGATGAAATGCTATTATCAGTGAGGTCTGATGAAGAGGCTATTGATGTTCTCAATGGCTTTTAGCATTCAGAGTTCTGCTTTTGTATCTAACATGGCCGCTCGTTTGCGGGCCATAGCAAACGAGATTCAAGAGCTGACCACTGAAAATTCGTCTCTTCAGAGATTGCTTCATGAGTCTCAACAGGAGGTTGAGAAACTTAAAGAAGAAAATAATGCATTATTGAAACTGGTGAGTTCGTACTCCATTGATACACTGAGAAGGCTAGACATGCTGCAGGTTTTCAATGAAAAGATTCTGGGAGACCACGAGAGGCTCATGGCTAAGCTTAAGAGGCATTGTCCTCTTCCTTCAGAGGCCTCTAGAACATAAGGTAATTTTATAGATAGAGCCTGCTTTTCCTTCCAGGTGAAACAAATCTATCCGTTGTATGCTCCTTTCCTATAATAATTGCACAAATTCTTAAACTTGAACATGTGGTTTTTATGTTTTTTCAAAATGACGGTTTGGAACCTTATACCTTATGGATTCAAGTAACCACATCAAATCTCCCAAATTACATATTTGAACACATGTGAGCCCGTAACTTCTGGCCTGGGTTAATCACGACTCAGAATTTATTCGCCTTTTTCAAATAGGCATGAAATATGAATTGAGGAAGAGTCATGATAATATTGTAATATAATAGTGAAGAGCATTAACTACTTTATCCTCAAAACTTCAGGTTTAGGACTTTTCATATATTGGGATACATGGGCTTCCAACCTAGATCATATAATATGACAAAATATGTGGGGAGCCTCAATTCATCCTTTGAGGTTTATCCTGATATTATTAATTTCACTGTGTATTCTTAACAACCGAAATTCACAAAATATATTTCTTTCTTGAGGTGTCGAATATAACATAATCGAACTTTATTAAATTCATCATTTTCTTATGCCAAAGAAATATGTGGTGTACCACAATTTGCAATAATACCTCAAGGGTTGTCCATTTAACTGTTGGAACTTTCAAGCTCTCAATATTGTCAGATTTTGAACTTCGGGCCAAAATCACATATTCTCATAGTATGAACATTTTTATAATTTTCTGTACATATTTCGGAACTTCAAGCCCTTACATGATTGTGTCCGCATTTTGAGGAATTTCTGGCATCTTATTTACATAATTGCTCATCCATGAGTTTAAGGAACTATAGGTTCCCTTTTGTATATAGTGACGGTTTACCCAAAATGGTTAATATTTATGTATATGTCACTATTCATGTATACTATACTATTCATTAGGTCATGAATACGTATCTATTCATGTGTACAGTACATTTTCCAGTACAGTTATTATTCATGTGTATGGCACTTTTAACCAGTACGGTACTGTTACATCATCGAGGAACTCTAGGTCCTTATTTACATATCAAGGATCAAGGATCTTCCAGTCCGATCTCTTGTTTATAAATATAGTACCGGAAAGACTACCAACTCTCACATCAATATCATTATGAAGGATCTTCAAGTCCTGATGTAGTTGTATGATGAGGATCAAGGAACTTCTGGTTCTGATCTGTATACTTTAAAAAAACTCATCATACCGCACAATTAATCCATAAAATAAATTGCTTGCAAATAAATTGCTGGTATGGATGATAAATCCGCACTATGCTTTAAATAAATGTAAATATACGGTAAAATAAATTCATAAATTAAATTGCTTGCTGTATGGACATTAATCCCGCACCATACCTTAAATAAAATTAAATGTGCGGTAAAGTAAATTCATAAATTAAATTACCTTATGTATGAATGTTAATCCCGCACCATACTTTAAAAAAAATAAATGTGCAATAAAGTAAATTGCTTATTGTATGAGGGTTAATTCCACACAATACAATAATAAAGTACATGTGCTTGTATGGACACTAATTCTGCTCCATACTTTTAAATAAAAGTAAAGGCAGTTGTGTGGACGATAAACCCACGCCACTCTTTTAAATAAATACTATTGTATGGGCAATAAACTTACACCATACAACAAATAAATTGTATCGTATGGTTAATAAACCTACACCATACGGTAAATAAATTGTATTGGGCAATGAACCTACACCATATAGTAAATAAAACAAATGTGGGGATAAAACCACCACAAAAAAATATAGGATGTGAAACCATCCATAGAATTATTGTATATATATATATAAAGTATATAAGTAACTGTTAATATATATAATATATTGATATACTAATATGTGAGCTATATAGCATGTTATATAAAATATATAATCAAGCAGGCAAAGAAAGTGATCAATATCATGCTTGACACAGTCTTTTCATTTGACCTGCCACCAGCACATGCACTAATATTAATATTAAATAATATAAAATAATAATAATAATTGAAAAGATGATGGGAAGTTCATCATTTCGGTGGGTGCTGTTCTTGTAGGGCATTAATAATATTAATAAAATTAAAGGAGAAGATAAAAGGGCAGAGATCATCTTATCATGTTTTGTGGGTCTGATCTTTCTCAAGAACTTGTTTTGTTGGGTTTCTGTTTGAAGCTATATAAAGTGACAAAGAGAGAGAGAGAGAGAGAGAGAGAGAGAGTAAAGAGCTGAGACAGTGAGAACAAAGTTTCACAGAAGCTACATCGATATACAGAAGAGCATGAGCAACGCAATCAAAACCAATAAAGAAAAGCAATGAAGCAGAGTCTTTTGATCGAATATCCCAAATGGTATTTTAAAGATATTCATGCTGATAACGTGTTATAAAATCAAGAGATTGTAGAGAAAACTGAGGTATAGAGAAAGCATAGAAACTGATGTTTTTCATTGGATCTTTTGTTCTGTCGTGCAAATGAGAATGAAGCCATAGTTTTATAGGCAAAGCATTGGCTAACAATTTGGTAAATAGAAGACTCCAGGAAGGTGTATGGAAATCCCCTTCCAACATATGGACTCCACCTTATCATCTTATCACACCTTTTACCCCAAAAAAAAAAAAAAAAAAAAAACCTTAAATTTAAAGCTCCGGAAAGTTCCTCCTGAACTCTCCTCTTGAACTCTAAAGGTGAGGATGACCTAGAATGCATATCTGAAGACAAACACTATCCTGTCGTGTAGTTGTGACTTTCCATGCTACAATGGAGAGGCCAAAGAAATTAAAAAAGAAATTGCACTATCTTGTTATTTTCATTTAATCGTGTTTCACTGTATAGAATAAAATCCTTATAAGTGGCAAACGTGATTAATTTGTGATACATACATGTTTTTTACAAAAAATTACGATTGAAATGAATTGTTTGGAAGTTTGTACTTTTTTCCACGTTATCAAGAAACTTTCTCGTGCTTGGGACATTACAAAATCTTTTTACAAATCTTACCAACAGAGCAGGATTGAAAAAGTGATAGCCAATTGACTGGTGTCTTCAACTTTTTGGTAAAAGCCAAGCCAAGCCTAGAGGCTGGTCCATGTCTTTGGGGTTAGCATTTGAATTGCTACCTACCATTGCGTTTCAGCAAGTGCATTAGTTCTTCAGACTAAAAACAAAAAAATAACTGACAGTTGACAGATAACGAGTAAAAAAAGTCTTGTGTCTATCCATCCATTGGGATATGAACATGAGAGAGGTAGTTTGCAGAGAGCACGTGACTCCTTATCACTATTGAGTTTCTAAAAGTTCAAAAAGAAAAGAAATAGAAAAACAAAAAAATTCACACAACCTCTGCTATATAAACATAAAGCAACATATTTTACACCCATCAGATTTCATCATCGATTTAGAAGTCTCTAATTCTTTGGTGATCGTTTTGGCTATAAAATTAGAAAGGAAAAACTCTCTAATCCTTCACCTCATACATACATCAAGCGGCCAAAGTCTAAACACAGAAAGAAAAGTCAGGTAAGTTTTTCTTTAATTTTTAGTTTGACAGCAGGATTTATGACCAAAAGGAAGATAAAAATATTGATTTCATATTTGTTTTATCAATTTCAGTGGGTCAGAAAAGATTCTTGGGTTGGGAGGATCATCATATTTGGAGTGATCATGTTTACCATTTCAAAGGGATTTGCTGTTATATCTGCAACTAAGAACCTCCATCTACCGTTCATAAAATATATATTTGCATCAGGGCGCACAAGATTTTTGGAATGGGTGGTTTCGGAAATCAGGTATTTACTTTCAGCTTTTATTTTATTTGCTCAAATGATTAGTGTATTTTTTTTTTTCTTAATCTGTGAATATTTTGAATTAATTTTTGGTTCACCGATATCTTTCTGAGTTGAAAGAAAATAAAATTCTATTCCATTTGCTGTGTCAGTTTTCATTGTTACTAGCAGAAAAGCCCGCACGATGCTGCGGGTTTTGAAATTACGTAGACAAAGTAAGATTGTTTATATATATAATGAGATTTAACTTATAGCATTATGTTTAACTAAGGGAGTATAAGTTGCAAAAAAATAAGTAATAACATATTTTACAAAATAAGTAATAACATATTTTACAGGCTACTTGTTATGTTAAAATTGTAGACTTGTTTGTATATACATTGAGATGTTAATAGTGTGAAGTAGCCATCAAAATAGCAAAATTTGGATAGTTTTGAACAGCATGCTGTTTAATTGGGGCAAGTTTTGTTTTGCAATTTCTTCATGATTTTTCTTCTCTTTGATGGAGGTCTTGACCTTGTTATAAAAAAGTGGGAAAATAGTAATGTTGATGAATGGGGAAAATTGAGTTAGGAATTGGCCAAGCACATAGTGAGATGCAGTCCTACATTGGTGTGTTGGCACGCTCCAGAGTTCCACTTGTGGACATGAAATGGGCTCAAATCCCCAAGGATATAAAGGAGCAGATTTGGGAAGCAGTTGACATTGCTTTTGTGGTAGGTCAAGGGGCAAGAACTCTGTGTTAGCTTATGCTGCCAAGAAATGGAAGGATTTCAAGTCTACACTAACGAGGCATTATATCCTTCCATACACCAATGACAGGGAGAGATTAAGCCAACCCCCTAAAACATATAAATTCATAGAGAAAGCACAATGGGATGCCTTTGTAGCTTCAAGGTTATCCAAAGATTTTGAGTCTGTGCATTCTCAACATGCACAGATTAGGGAGAAACTTGAGTACAATCATCGATTGTCTCGAAAAGGATATGCTGGTTTGGAGGATCAATTGGAGGAAACCATGCCTGGGGTAGAAATTGATCGATCTACCTTATGGAAGAGAGCTAGACAGGACAAACATGGTGTAGGGGTCTTTTTCTTCCGGCAGAGGCAAATGGGCTGGGCTGCCGTAAGAGTGAAATGACTGAAATTGCCCCTTGTGCCTGAGTTCGAAAATTAAGCCCCAAAAGCACTTCGAAAGGGCAGTAAAGCCTTAGGGAGTGTTCTGGTTACCTTCACCAACGAAAATGATGGCTGTTTACAGGTGTTTTATGCTTGCTTACAGATAAAATTCTAGCTTAGCATGAGGAGCTTGTGGCATGGGAGCAAGGTCAGCATGAGTTGAGCACCAAAGAGGAAAATAAGGCTTCCTAGGGAGAAATGGGAGTGTTTAAGATGAGGGAGACAAGGTTTGCAGGATGATCTTGGCTAAAAGGGGCTAAAGGAAGGGCATTACTTCTTCCGGCAGCTTGACAGACTCTGAAAATAGTTTGTTAACAGAGAAGAACAAAGAAGAAGAGTGAATAGGGCTACTGGACTTTGCTAGTAAGAGGGGAAGCTTGCTTTCTCATCCTGGGTTGATTTTTGCTAGGTGGAGGGGACCTCCTTTTATAGCTGCGGGAAACCATCCTTTCCCAAGAAACCCTAATGGTTTCTTCCCAATCTTGGCAAGTCTGTCCATCCCTTTTCTTCTCTTCTCTTGACTTTCCTATCTGGGTGAGATTTCCCCTCATCCATTTGCATAAAATCAGGAGTTTTGGAGCTCAAGACCCCCCTTTCCCGCGACTGTTTCAGTAGAAAACTCCACTCTTGGCTACCCTCTTCCTTCTCTTTCCTGGAGCAGTACTAATAAAGGAAAACAACTGGGTGTATATGCTGGTTTGAAAGGATACTCCCTTCCCTGACAACTTATATGCTAATATCCATTGGTCTCTCTGGTGTTTTGTTTTGGAACTTGATCCATTCCCATGTGCTGACATTTTCCAGCGGCTCTGTTTAGTGATTCAGCAGATCTCTACGTGGCTTCTATCCTTTTTCCAACAAAGGGCTGAGATTTTTATGGCTTATCTTGGGTTTTTTTTGTATGGGCCAAAGTGGTTTCTTAAGCAAGTGGGCTGTTTTATTAAATATTGGGCTTTTGGTTGGGCTATTAATTCCTTGATTGGGTTATTTTGGTTGGGTCATTTTGGTTGGGTTATTTTCCCCCTTTTTGCTCACCCATATATTTGGGCCTAAGAAATGGGCTTGGGTTCCGAGGCTCCCAAGCAACCCGGAACCTCCATTTCTCGTCCCATCAATGGGCCTCATGACGACCTATTACCATCCATACCACAACCCACTCAAGCAAGCCCCGGGCATTTTGAGTGGCTTGGGCCCACTTAGGCTTGTGATGTGCTTGGGTGTGGAATGACGATTTCGTACTTGGCATGGCATGTCGCTTGGCATGCTTTATGTTTCTCTTTTTATCATCTTTGATATTTAATTTTGGCATGGGCTTGTAGAGCTAGCATGGTGAATTAGCACGGCGCATGAATTTCAATTTGCATGTGGTAAGCTTTCGGGTTCCTTTTTTTTTTTTTTAATTTTTTAATTTTTTTTACGCCTTTTCTTAATAAAAATGGCGCTTCGGGCTGGTAATTTATTCGGGCCCAATCATGAATTTTTTGGGTCTCAACATTAGCCCCCTTAATTATAAGGGCCATGGACAGGTGTGGTAATGGGCCGAATAATTAAAACCCAACCCAAAAAAAATCAGGTTTGTATTTTGGAGATCTTTTCTTCTTCCCGCGTCCAAAATGACGGCGCGTCATGATTGGTCCCTCAGTTGCTCGCGGTTTTCCAATGCCAACCGTTCTTTCCTTCCTCTTTTATTATTTCTTTCTCTCTTTTTTTTGTTTTCATTGCCCCTTCTTTCTCTTTCTCCGTACCAGACCTAAAGCTCCTTTCTAACTTTTCTCTCTTCATTCCCTTTCCTTCTTCCCCGAACTCAGACCAAGTGAGAGAGAAAGAGAGAGATCGGGCAGAACTTACCTGCTTTCGGCCGTTTGGGGAGAAGACCCAAGCGCGACTCAGCCCCATCGTTCCGCCTCCGTTCAAAGAGAACCCGTTCGCCGCCGCTGGGAGGGTTCTTCTTCGTGTGGGTTTCTCCTCCAAAACCCCGATCCTTCTTCTCTTCTCGGTACGTTCATGGTCATCCCTTGGGAAATCCCACCGGGTACACTTTTGTTTTCTTAAATTTGAAGAATTTGTTGGGTTCCTTATACCCATGGGTGTTGCTTTCTGTTTTGGCAGCCAAGGACCAAACCCCCTTTCACCCACTTCATTATTATTGCAACGGGAGTGCTTACGGAGTGGTCATTTGCAAAAAGAGGCTTGTGCTATTTTCTGAGTTCCTTCTTTTCTTGTTTTGTCTCCCTTTTCGGCTGCTGGAAAGGGGGTATCGACTGGCGGTATGAATTTCCCCTTCTTCCTTTTCTTCTTGTCCCTATTTTGTCTTGACTTCTCCTGTGCTTCAAAGAAAAGACTGCCCTTTACCTAATGTGCCCCTGTTTTCCATTCTTTATTCTGTGCAGGTATTGACTCATCTGGTGTAACCGAAGGTAGGTGCTGGAAATTCTGACTTTTCTGCTGCCGGAACCTCGAGTGCCTTGACTCTCTATTCGGGACTCTAATATACCCCTTTGGTAAACAAATCTGTTGACTTGGGCATTTTAGGATAGATGTAGACTGATGCTTGGCCTAGGTTTACTCTTGCTTGCAAAGAGGAATGACGACAGAACGCATGCTTTTATGTTGCCTGCGGATTATAGGAGACTTGCTTGAGACTTTCACTTTTGAGCTTTTAAATTGTATGTTTGCTTGGATGAGTTCAGCTAAACGGGCTTGATATATATCTTGCATATGCTAATTTTATCCTGCGTTCTTTCTGTCTTCTCGTGTGCAGGTATTTACCGTCTTGCCAACGGTTGCCATGTCATCCGTCGATCCGTCACCCGTTATTAGGGATCACCTTTATTCCGTGGAGGACAGATTACAGAGAGGGAGGCCTCCTCCTTTGCTTAAGGGTGCAGATGAAGGCATAATTATTGACGGAGAGCTAGCGCCAGAAGCGACTCCCGTAATTGATCCTGCGACCATATCCAGGTGCTGCATAGAAAAGGGTCTGTTTCCGGCAGTCCCTTTGTTCTTTCAATATCCATGCAGTATCAGCAAAGGTTGGTCAGAGTGGGTTGACCAAGAGTTGAGAAATCCGTCCACTTGTGACATTCTTCGTCAAGCAGGGGTACTGGATGCCATCTTTATTTCTAAAGCTTGCGATATCCATATTGAAGCCAAGATGCTCCGGCATGTGGTCAGGCGATGGAGCGTCGAGACACACACCTTTATTTGCTCATGGGGAGAGTTCACTCCCACACTTGAAGACGTAGCCAATATATTTCATCTCCCCTTTTGCGGCAGCGTAGATCCATTCCATATTGCGCTAACCCCTGAAGAAGAACTACAGCTTGGGGTCTTGCGGAAAGGTGCACCGACTTCTCCTAGCACTTCTCTGAGATTCAGCAACTGGATTCAGTTTTTCGGGGATGGGAACCGAGACACGCCATGTCATCTTACTGCCTTCATATCATTATGGCTCGGGAGGTTCCTCTTTTGTGATTTCTCCCAAGACTGCTTACATGAGAGAGTGTTTCCGTTGGCCTTGGCGATAGCGCGGGGCAGCATGCTCCCCCTAGCCCCCATGTTTCTAGGGCACCTATACCGCTTGCTGGACCAGATCCAATTTCTTGAGAAAGGGGCGGCAGGAACCATGGCTGTAGAGACCTTTGTGAATTCCAGCTTTCTGCAAATCTTCTTATGGGAGCGCTTCAAAGGGATAGAGGTATCCCCACTTCCTTACCCGAAGGCTAAGTTGCTTGTTGGTTCCAGCGAAGGTTCCTATGTGCCGGATAGTCTTCCGTTGGTCTGCAGATGGTCCCGTCGAATGCAGAGGAAGGGCCAAAATTTTCTAGAGTTGCTAGATGATGTTGAGAAATTCAACTTTCGCCCCTTCTGTGTTTCATCAGAGGGCTTTAGCAATGTACCTCTCTACGCCGATTCTGATGCTTTGGTGGAGGCCCTGGCAGTACCGGTGCAAGGTCGTCGAGTATGCAGAGAGGCGCTGTTAAGTGCTGCATGCCTCCCTTTGCCCACACTTGGTGACGACCACTTGGAGGTTTCTGTACATTATTCCCCTTATCGGGTTAGACGGCAGCTTGGGTTTGACCAGGGCGTACCTTCCAGCCCTAACCATGGAGATTCTTCACTACTGCATAGAATCTTTTGGACTGAGGACAGGGTGCCGGGAGATGGCAGACCTATTGCCCTTGCTTTGGCTGACCGGCGGCGCGTTGGTGGTCTCTCAAAGGCCTACCGGAATTATTGGAATCGCTGCTTCGCCTCGTTTAGCCGATTTCATGCTGCTCATTGTGACAGGTTGATTCCTACCGTCATTTATCATGCTCGCCTGGTGTCGGAAGAGAAGGCCATCTCCCTGAGTGAGAAGCGGAATCTGCCCTTCATTTCAAAAAGTGGAGCAATTGTTGGTGACTTTTCAAGGCTGAAACAGAAAATGGAGAAGCCAGCCTCTCATAGTGCCGAAAGAAGTACCACTCGTGTGAAGCGAAAACGAGAGGAAAACAGCAGTGTTGAAGGAAAAAAGCGAGCTGTTACTGAACCTAAAAGGTTCGTTCCCAAAGTAGCAGCAAGTGGCCCCTCTAGCTCAAAAAAGGATGCCCTTCCGGAGTCTTCACCGCGGCAACAACTTGCAGGTTCCGGCGGCAGCAAACGCACAGTGCCAGAAATTTTCTCTCTTAGCAGTAAGTCCCGTCATTCCTTTGTTCCTTCTTGCTTTACATACGTATATGTATATTTTTTTTTTTACCATCATTCATTTTCTTCTCTTTATTTACAGAGGCTTCCCAAAACAAAGGCAAAGGTAGAGAAGCTCCTGTGATCTCGAAGTGCCGAAGCATGCGTATTCTCCAATCGAGGTTTGCCAATACCCGCAAGAACAAGGGTGAAGACTCGGGACCCAAGGTAGTGGTAACAGTTGATGATAACGGAAATGATGTGGATAATATTGTGGAGCTCGAAACTGCTACCTGCGAGCAAAAGAGCGGCAGCTGCGAGCAAGAGGGCAGCAGCCAAGACGAGGACCTTGGTGCAAATCAGCACCACAACCGTGGCGAAGGTACATACACAGGCCCTGCCACCTGTTAGGAAGAGTCAGCCGATTCAGATATCCCTTCAGGACTTGCTAACGATTATGTGCAGCATGCTGATGTGGAATTGGTACTGACTCATTACTTTGCTTGTTTTATTTGGTGCAGATACGTTGTATGCTTGCCATTGCATCTCACAATTCTTGCCTTGCTACTTTCATGCAGGTTGTGCCCGTTGTTGAAAATACCGCAGATCGTCCCTCAGAGACTATCCTCGATTTTCCAGCTGCTCTTATCGACAACACACAAGCTGCCGACGAGGTATTTGTTGTTGGTTCATTCTCCTAGTCTTGCTCTTCCTTTCTCGTGCCTTTAGCTATTCTGTTTATTTCCTTTCACACATCTTTTTTTTTTTTTTAGATTGGGAGTGTCCTACCAGACGCAGGGGCCACGCTTCCTACCCAATTCCTTAGGACCCCTAGCACTGCTGCCATTACCCTTCTACACCTTCCAGCAGCGCAGTCGTCTGCTCATCCTTCTCTAAGAACACCCGACACAGCTACCGACACCTCTTCATGGCTTCCGGCGGCATTGCCCCTCACTCCTTCCGGCTTGGGTAGACCTGATACGGCAGCCGGCACCTCCTTACAGCTTCCAGCAGCATCACCTTGCACTCCTTCTTGTTGGGTGTACCTGACACGGCAGCCGGTACCTCTTCACAGCTTCCGGCAGCGTTGCCTCTCGAGAAGACCATTGATGACAGCCATAAAGGTGGCAATGCTTCCATCAATGTGGGGCATTTATTTGAAAAAGACATGTCTTGGCAAGACTGGGAGGATTCATTTACGGCCTTCAAAGCTTTCTTCGATGGCGGGGTCACCATCCTTAGGTCCATTGACGAGCTCCGTCCTCTCTGCCACCGATTTAACGGTTACGTGGCATTCCAAGGTGCCCTTGTGTATCCAGAGACAGTTGAGGCCTTGAAGAAGTTCATGGATAAATATGGGGATTTGATGGAAGCTACTAGTGTCACCTCCTCCTTCTCAAGGTGTACTGCCTTCTGAGCCCTTGGCTTAGTGCTTCACGGGATAGACACCATGCAGCTACTTGATATTACTGATCACAGACTACTCTGTTGGCGGGACGCGATATGTGAGGCCATGGTTCTAGGCTTTCATGTGGATTTCCTCCTTGACCTTGTGAAGAGCCTAGCACGGGCTGTCTTTGGAGCGCGGGCCATTCATAGCATGAAATCATCGCGTGGTTCTGATGAGGTAACAGCTGCCGCTACTGCCCTGAACACTAAACAGCAGGAACTGGAGGACCAGCGTCAGGAAATGCACGCCCTTCTTCTCGCCAAGGGTATTTCTGCTGACAACGCTGAGTGCGTGTCAGAGGCAGCAGCTAGATCGTCTTCTAGAGCCTCTTCTGTTCTTTTCAGGCGTTCTCCATAGCTCTTAAGGTAATATACATATATATATTTTAACGTGCTTATTCACCCTTCTTCTTCCAGCACCACTCAGTCTTGACATGTTCTCTCCCATCTTGCAGGTTGTCCTTTCTTGGCCTGGTGCTCCATCATCTCAGCACATACTTTCTCGAGACCATGGGACATACCCCTTTTCAGCACGTGTAGTTTTATTTCATTTTGTCATAACTGTGTATTTTCTTTCGAATGTTCTAGCAACTATGACCTTGTGGTGTAACATTGAACCGCTAAAGCTTGTATTATTTTCTGGATGCTTTGAGACGTATTGTAACCTGCATGCTTTATATATATTGATTGATTAGACGTAAATTGCCTCTGCGAGTTTGCTTGAGATTTTCTGACAGGTTGGGTATCTTTTGAAAACAAGGTATATGCTGCCAAAATTTTGATAGGAGCCGATTTTCTAAAGTTTCCTTTGCATGGCTTATCTAGCCTCTAAGCTTGAATAGCAACTTCTTGCCTTTCACAAAAAGAGTCGGGCTAGCATGTGCATGATTTTATACAACTCCCAAGTGTTATGCGTATCACGTCGTTCCAGCACCTCAAGATTGCATGTGTTTTTTTTTTTTTGTAAGGCTTTGTCTTCCTTGCATTATTTAGGCATGGTAATTGTTTGACAATTCAGGACCCCATTCAAGTGGCTTTGTTCGGCATGTTCTACTGCTAAGTGCATGCCCCCCCTTCTTTTTTTTTTATTTTAGTAAAAGGTGTTTGAAAACATGTAAGTAATAATAGAACTTCAAGATAAGACCCCTTTT
Organism: Prunus dulcis; assembly: GCF_902201215.1. NCBI lineage: Eukaryota > Viridiplantae > Streptophyta > Magnoliopsida > Rosales > Rosaceae > Prunus > Prunus dulcis. The sequence goes on along the minus strand of NC_047653.1, from coordinate 19,351,920 downwards.
TTTCAAAATATTCCTTCATTCTCATTGCAAAGCCCCTGCTACCATGATGGTGCATCATACAAAAGTGTCTTTTCAAAAAATGAAAGTAAGACAGAAGAAATTCATCTTTTTTTAAAATAAAAAAAAAAGGAAATACGATAGTAAAAGGTGCTGGGAATGAAGTTAACTTAGCAGTAGTAAAGCTTGAGCCACTTTCCGTTAATGAGATCTGTTAGCGTGCCTTCTTTGACAGAGACCAAGCGATAATAGCCGCTGCTGTAAACTTCCTTGACTGCAAACGGGCCTTCCCATTGTGGGGCAAACTTGGAAGGTCCCGATATCTGTCTTCTTACATGCTCCACAACTTTTAGCACGAGGTCTCCTTCTTTGAAGGCACGAGGCTTGACTGTCCTGTTATAGGCTCGAGTTACAGTTTCGTGGTAGAGTGATGTCCTCCTTTCTGCTTCAGCTCTTTTTTCATCCAAGGCTTCAAGGTCCAGCAGGCGCCAATCTGAGCATGCCACTGCATTCCACTCGAGATCATTAACGGCCGATACTCTAGCGGTGGGAATGGTGATTTCAACAGGTGATATAGCGCCGGACCCATAGACAAGTGAATAGGGTGAAAAGCCTGTGGCGCTTCTTGGAGAGGTGCGGTAAGCCCATAAGGCATCCGGCAGGTGAACACTCCAACCTCCTTCGTACTCATGCACCATTTTGCTTAGGATTCTCAACAAAGTTTTATTTGTGGCTTCCGCTTGACCATTTCCTTGTGGGTAATAGGGCGTGGAGCGTCGATGCTTGACACCATATCCACTAAGCGTAGAACTTACTTGCTTGTTGACAAACGGGGTGCCATTGTCGGTGACAATTTTATATGGGATCCCAAATCTGCATACAATATTTTCACGGATAAAATTTGCAACGGCAGCCCCCGTGGCCTTTCGAAGAGGGACTGCCTCAACCCATTTTGTGAAATACTCAGTGGTTGTGAGGATCCATATATAGCCGTCGGACGGTGGGTGAATAGTGCCGATCAAGTCAAGCCCCCAAGTGTGAAAGGGCCAAGGAGTACGCATGTCCTGCAGCAGCGTGGGAGGCTTGTGACTCAAATTGGCATGAACTTGGCATGTGTGGCATTTCTTCACAAAATTGTATGCGTCGTTCTTCATTGTAGGCCAATAATACCCAATACTCAACAGCTGCCGGTAAAGCCTCTTCATTCCTTGATGCTCACCACATTCTCCGGCATGAATTTCTTGCATAACTTGCTGTGCCTCTGATTCTCCCAAGCATTTTAATGGCTCACCATTGAATCCTTTACGGTAGAGGGTCGACCCATCTATGAAATATCTTCTCATTGTCTTTTTGAGCTTGCGAGCATGCTTAGGATTGGTTGGCAGGACTCCATTGATGAAGGATGCCAAGTACGGAGCCCTCCAATCCTCTGTAAACGAGATGGTGAATGATTCTTCGGTGGAGGGCATCGTTGCACACTTGGGACAATTAGCTTGTGCTTCAGCTGCTTGTTTTCTCATCTCTGGCCAGTAATAACCCTTGCGTTGCAAACGTCGATACAAGCTGATTATTGGTTCCAAATTGCAAGTGGCCTCATGTACTTCTTGGAGCTTCACTCGTGCCTCTGTTGCCCCTATGCAGCGGGTCAAAATACCTCCTGGAAGGCGCCTGTACAGCTCCCCAAAGATGATCACATAATCTTTTAATTCCTTGATATCACTTCCCTTACCTATCTTTTCTTTTACAGACTTCCTCCAGTCATTCTCCTCTAGCTGCTCCACTTCAGCCATTACTTCTATCACTAGCATATCCTTCTTGATCACAGCAATGCTGGGTTGTTCTTCAACAAATGAGAGCTTTGACCCCAAAGTAGCCAATGCGTCAGCGTACCTATTGGTAACCCCCGGAATATGTTCCAACACTACTTGTTTGAAAGACTGAACAAGCCTTTCAGCAGCTGTACGATATGGTGCCAATGTTGATTCCTTCACAGCAAAATTCCTTTGCAACTGACTCAGCACCAGATTCGAGTCTCCGATAACTTTAATTTTCTCTACACCCATCTCCCTTGCTGTGGACATTCCCATGATAAAAGCTTCATACTCCTCCATATTATTTGTGCAGGGAAAATTCAGCTTGAATGAGAGGGCTGTAGCTTGCCCTTCAGGATTAATGAGCACTACACCTGCTCCTCCACCCTTCATTGTGGAGGACCCATCGAAATAAAGGGTCCATGGTTCTGCTTTCATGACGGCAGCAACCATTTCCGGCAGTTCCCCCGAAACTTCCTGAGAGATAGTTGATCCTTCGACTTCAGGAAATAAAGCCAGCATGTCAATCACGGCTTGTCCTTTGATTGCCTTAGGAGTGGTGCATGTGATATCGAATTCGGACAACTGTAACAACCAACGCGCAAGACGTCCCGATAACACTGGCCTCGTGAGCAAATATCTTACAGGGTCAGGTTTCACTATGAGCTGTAACTTGTGAGCAAGGAAGTAATGTCGCAAGCGCTGTGCAGCATAGACAAGAGCAAGGCACAAGAGTTCCGTCTTCGGGTATCTTGCTTCAGCTCCTCTTAGTTGCCTGCTCACATAATAAATAGGACTTTCCTCTCCACTGTGATCATCTTGAGCAAGCAAGGCCCCTACTGCTGTGTTTGTTGCGGCCAAGTAAAGTTTGAGTGGGAGTCCCGGAATAGGAGCTCTCATGGTGGGCAGCTTAGTGATTATTTGCTGCACTTGCTCATAGGCCTCTTGACACTTCCTGCTCCACTCGTATGGCTTACCCTTTTTGAGCAAGGGAGTAAAAACACTCATAGTGGCGGCAAGGCCCGGAATGAAGCGTCGAATATACGATAATCTTCCCATGAAGCTTTTTAATTCTTTTGAGTTTCTAGGTGGCACAAGAGAATTTATGGCTCTAGTTTTCTCGGGATCCACATCTATGCCACGCTGGTGTACTTGGAATCCCAAGAATTTACCGGATGACACTCCGAATGCGCATTTCTTTGGATTCATCTTCAATCCGTACAGCCGGCATCTTTCCAGCACCCTCCTCAAAACTTCCTGATGGCCTTCTCTGGTTTTGGACTTCACCACAAGATCATCCACATAATCTTCGACTTCTTTCCCCATCATGTCGTGAAACACTGCTGTCATGGCTCTTTGATAGGTAGCACCAGCATTTTTTAGACCAAACGGCATGACCGTGTAATAAAAATTCCCATATGGCGTTCGAAAGGCTGTTTTCTCCGCATCTTTGGGTGACATTTTGATCTGATTGTAGCCACTAAACCCATCCATGAATGACAGCATGCCTTGACCCGAGGTCGAATCGATCAAGATATCCATGTTGGGAAGCGGAAATTCATCCTTTGGACAAGCTCGGTTGAGGTCTCGGTAGTCCGTGCATATTCTAATTACTCCGGTCTTCTTTTTCACAGGAACAATATTTGCTAGCCACGTTGGATGCTTGATTGGCTTGATGAATCCAGCAGCTAACAGCTTCTCAATTTCCGCCTTAATTTGCTTTTCAATCTCAGGATGAAAGTTTCTCCTCGGCTGTACAACAGGTTTCGTACCAAGCTCAATATTCAAAGTATGACTTACCAAGCTTGGATTTAAGCCGGGCATTTCCTCGTAGCTCCAAGCAAACACATCCCGGAATTCCTTCAACAAAGATACCAATGCCTCCCTCTCCTCGTTTGTCAAATGGATGCTGATGGAGATGGGCCTTGGGGCAAAGGAATCATCACTTAAATCAATTGTCTCCAGCTGCTCAGCTACCGCTGTTAATCCATCCTGCATGTGTTTAGGTGCTGTCATTGGTTCCTGGAAAGTACAAGGCTGGGGCGCCTGGTCTTCTCGATTTTCCTGGCTGTTTGCTTGCATTGCTTCTCCTCCGTACTCGGGGCTTTCCCGTAGAATACGGTTAAGCCCCCAATCCCGTCATAAGCGATACATGGTGCGCCCATCTGGCAGCGTCACTTTTGTGCATTGGGGATGATGGTGGACCTGATTATTAGCTTCCGGATGCTTTTCTTTTTCTCGGTCAATGCTGGCGATAAGCTCTTCATTGCTTAAATCACGAATCTCAGTCCACGAAGGAAGGTAGGTCCCGAAATTCTTTGATGGGTTGCTTCCAGCACCTGTGCATTCAGTATAAAACTCTGCCTCGGAGTAGTGAGCTTCATCTTTATTGAATGGTGCTTGATTTTCGGGTATGCGTACTGGTCTCAGCCCAATTCTCCCCTTCACACATTGGTGATAAGTAGAGACCACAAGCTTATGCTTGTTGAGCCAAGGCCTTCCAAGCAAAGCATGGTAAGCCACATCCACGTCCACAACATAAAATTTAGTAAGTGCTCGAATCGGTCCCACCTTCAGATTTACTTGCATATACCCGACTGTGACTTCACTTTTATTCCCGAAATCCGCTGATGCTTGTTTGAGATTGCACGATCTTAGATAGCGGAATGCCAGCTGCTGTAAGCACAGATAGGGGTAAAATATTGACAGAGGAACCTGTGTCTACCAAGGCTCTCCTTATAAACACATCGTTGATCTGCCCCTCCAAATAAAGCGGCCTCCTGTGGTCCGGGTAAGGAACTTCCATATCCTCGTCTGTGAAGATGATAGCATTGTCATTTCCCAAAAATGAACTTTGTGGTTGAACAGTGAAGCAATGAGGGTCAGATGCCGCAGAGATGCTCATGAGAGCTACAGCAGCTGCTTCTCTTGCTTGAGGCCCAAAGCCAAGTTGGTCAAAGAGTGACTTGAACTTTGGGTTCCTTTGGAGGGCCTGTGAAGCTGTGGGCCCCTGTTTCAGACTTAGGTAACGTCCCAACACGCTTGCTTCGCCTCCGTAACATTATGAAATGTTACGGCAGCTATTTCCTGCTGTCCCAATGAAGCCCCCGAGTAGCAATCTTCCGGCATGTCTTGAACAAACATCTGATTACTTGAGTCGTCATCCCATCCATCAGCGAGCGGCCATGGCGTGTTATAACTTGAAGGCTTCGAATATTTGCACCAGTATGCCTTCTCCATGTTTCCGCAAGGTTCCCACATAGCTTCTAGCGGCTTTGGGTCATTCCTCCATGGGTGGCACAATTCGTCATCATCGAGTAAATCCTCAGAATATGTAATGACAGCAGCTACCTCTTTGCCCCTTCGTTTCGGCAAGGGGTCCTCATCAATTGTTTGTTTCCTAGAAGGGAGCTCAAGGACTCCTTCATGTATTTTAGCATGTAAAATCCTTCTTAGACTCTGACAGGCAGTAGTTGGATGCCCCACAAATTGATGATAACGGCAGTACCTAGGATCATTCTTCTCCTCCCTAGTAGGAATTTTGTAGGGTTTAAGAGGTTTGATTGCACCGTCAGCAATCATTGTATCAAGGATGGCATGAAACTCTTCATCCTTACATGGTAGCGGCGGATATGTCTCCCTATCCTTCCGTTTGCGTGAATTGTAGTCGTTGGATGGCTTGTCATCTATGGCTAATGTTTGGTGTGCCTCCTTCCTATCGCTCCTCCAAGTCTTTGCTGGCTTGACAGACATGCTGGTCCTTCTTACTGCTTCCAGCAGCCGAGAAAATTGACTAATGCCAATATTCTCCAAATAGACTCTGTAATCTGCCACAATATTGCTGATGCAAATTTCGACAAGTGCCTCCTCATCCTTTTCATCATAGCAATCCAACGCCAGGTCCCGGAACCTACGCACAAAGTCCACGGGATCCTCACCATGTTTTTGGCGAGTGTTATTGAGTTGAGTGGTGGTAACCCTTTCTTCATTCTGAAAATACTTCTTGCAGAACTTGCTTGCCAAATCCTCCCAAGAGCGAATGGAGCCTGGTGCCAACGTCGTATACCACGTGTAAGCACGATCGGTAAGACTCTTCGAAAATTCTCTAAGTCGGAGATTATAATCTCTAGCATGTGGCCCTAAAGCATCGATGAAGCGGCTGACATGCTCCTTCGGGCTCCCCTTCCTTCCATCGAAGAGAACAAAGTTTGGTGCCTCATAGCCCTTAGGATAGGGCTGCTGAAGTAAGCTTGATGGGTATGGTGGCTGAGGAAGATACTTCCAATCCTCCTGACTCCGACTCAGCTCCTTTTCCAGCATGGCAATGACATCTTCTTGGGTGACAAAGGATGGTCCCTTTTGTTCAGACCCCTTTCCGGCAGCAGCAGCAGATTCCTCTTGCGGGTGTCTCTCGTTTTCTTCGCTTGGCTTGGCAGCACTTTTCAGCCCCTTAATAGTTTCCGCCATTTCTCTCTGAGTCTCTCCCAAAGCATGGATGGCTGTAACAAGGTCTGCGAGGGTGAAAGCTCCCTCACTTGCACGTTCCTCTCCTCTGGATGAGGCATTGTGCCTTGATTTTGAATCACCATGGCTAGGCCCATCTTGGGAAGTCATGTTGTTGCTTCTGGTCCTCCTCTTTGGAGGCATTGATGAAGATAGTGGCTTAATCCCCAGCAGAGTCGCCAATTTATGTGGGGGTCTTTTTTCTCCCGGCAGCTGTAAATGGGCTAGGCCGCCAGAAAAGGGAAATCACTGAAATTGCCCCCTGTGCTGGAGTTCGAAAATTAAGCCCCAAAAGCACTTCGGAAGGGCAGCAAAACCTTAGGAAGTGTTCTGGTTACCTTCACCAATGAAAATGAGGGCTGCTTACAGGTGTTTTGTGCTTGCTTTCAGATAAGATTTTGGCTTAGCATGAAGAGCTTGTGGCATGGGAGCAGGGTTAGCATGAGTTGAGCACCAAAGAGGAAAATAAGGCTTCTTAAGGAGAAATGTGAGTGTTTAAAATGAGGGAAACCAGATTTGCAGGGTGATCTTGGCTGAAAATGAGGTAAAAGATGAACATCGCTTCTTCCGGCAGCTTGACAGATTCTGAAAATAATCTGTCAAGCAAAGCAGAACGAAGAAGAAGGGTGAATAAGGTTACTGGATTTTGCTAGTAAGAGAGGAAGCTTGCTCTCTCAGCCTGGGTTGGTTTTTGCTAGGTGGAGGGGACCTCCTTTTATAGGCTGCGGGAAACTATCCTTTCCCAAGAAACCCTTGATGGTTTCTTCCCAATCTTGGCAAACCTTCCCATCCTTTTTTCCTCTCCTCTCTTGACTTTCCTATTTGGGTGAGATTTCCCCTTATCTATTTGCACAAAATCAGGAGTTTTGGAGCTCAAGACCCCCTTTCCCGCGGCCGCTTCAGTAGGAAGCTCCACTCTTGGCTACTTTTCTTCTTCTTTCCCTTTTCTTTCCTGGGCCAGCACTGATAAAGGAAAACAACTGGGTGTATATGCTGGTTTGAAAGGGTACTCCTCTTCCTGATAACTTACATGCTAATATCCCTTGGTTTCTCTGGTGTTTTGTTTTGGAACTTGATCCATTCCCATGTGCTGGCACTTTCCAGCAGCTCTGTTTAGTGATCCTGCAGACCTCTTCTACGTGGCTTCTATTTTTCTAGCAAAGGGCTGAGGCTTTTGTGGCTTATTGTGAAATTTTGTATGGGCTAAGGTACTTCATTAAATAAGTGGGCTATTTAAACATTGGGCTTTTGGTTGGGCTATCCTTTGACTAGGCTAATTTTGGTTGAGTTATTTTCCCCTTTTTGCTCACCCATATATTTGAGCCTAAGAAATGGGCTTGGGTCCCGAGGCTCCCAGGCAACCCGGAACCTCCATTTCTCGTCCCATCAATGGGCCTCATGACGACCTATTACCATCCATACCACAACCCACTCAAGCAAGCCCCGGGCATTTTGAGTGGCTTGGGCCCACTTAGGCTTGTAGTGTGTTTGGGTGTGAAACAACGATTTCATGCTTGGCATGGCATGTCGCTTGGCGTGCTTTAATTTTTTTTATCATCCTTGATGTTTAATTTTGGCATGGGCTTGTAGAGCTAGCATGGTGAATTAGCATGGCGCATGAATTTCAATTCGCATGTGGCAAGTTTTCGAGTACCTCTCTTTTTTTATGCCTTTTCTTAATAAAATGGCGTTTCGGGCTGGTAATTTATTTGGGCCCAATCATGAATTTTTTTGGGTCTCAACAATAAGCAATGTCAAATAGGCACTTAAAGGATTTTCCAGAAGTATATTGGACCGGACATCGCATTTTCTAGATATAGCTCAGCTCCATCACCACCACTTTGGGATGATGTGAAGCATATTTGATGCTATTTCCGCATAACACCATATACGGGCATTTTCTTTTCAAGTAAACTTACAAATAGCCGGAGTTTTATTGGATACGCGGACTCTAGAAATTTGTATGATTTACATAGAGATAGCTCACTGGAAATATATTTACTTACTCAACTACATGAATTGTTGATGACTACATCCCTTACTCAGTCAGAAAGACTTTCGCTCCAAAAGATAATCATGAAGATATCGGGGGGAGCTCAATATTCGCACGTATTCCAGTTAAATGTTGTGTCTTATTTACTTTATGTGCAGCTTAATATTCGCACATATTCCAGTTATTATATAACAAAATATATATTCTAAGAAATGTTCTAAATATATATTCGACAAAAAAAAAAAAAAAGTAGATGACAGGCCCCAGATGGCAAAAATTTAGATTCCCGGGGCATTCAAGACAATACATTTCATTTTCAGGTCCCTGGGCAATAGGCGAATTCATATCCCTCTCTCTCACCTGAAACTCTTCGCTCATCGAGAAAACAGACCTGCAAATGAAAAGAAAATCATTTACCAGCAAACAACAAAAACCATCAAATTTCTTCTCTGCAAAAGTCGATCGAACAAATTGATGTCTTCCATCTCCAAACTGACCTAACTTACCTTCAAATTGCAAACCCTATTCTTCTTATTCTTCTTCTTCCCTAACCCCAAATGTTCTCACACAGACACAAGAGCCCTCTGGTCTCTCCCTCTAGCTCGCGCTTCGTCACGGAGACCGTCAACGGCTCCCATAACTTCGTCATCAAAGGCTATTCGTTGGCCAAAGGAATTGGCGTCGGCAAACACATTGCCAGTGAGACTTTCACCGTTGGAGGCTTCCAATGGGCCATCTATTTCTACCCAGATGGGAAGAACCCGGAGGATAACTCCGCCTATGTCTCCGTCTTCATTGCTCTAGCTAGCGAAGGCACCGACGTGCGAGCTCTCTTCGAGCTCACTCTGGTTGATCAGGGTACTCATGGCAAGCACAAGGTCCATAGCCATTTCGATCGCTCTCTGGAAAGCGGGCCCTACACGCTCAAGTATAGAGGTAGCATGTGGTGAGTATCAAATGTATTTTTTTTGGGTAGTTTTTTATGGTTTAGTTTTGAATTTTTGCTTTTCCTTTTGTTCATAATTCGATTGGTTCTGGGTTTTATTTGGAATTTTTTGGAGATCGAATATTTTCTTTCTTGGAATTTTTAAATATGAAGCTTGTTTCTGATAGTAGTGATTGTTGGATGTTATTACTTACAAGAAATAGAGGAATTTAAGCATTTTGTTACATAAATGTAGCAATTGCTAATTTAAACTCAGCTCAGCTCTAGAACCTCATCCTATCTTTGCAAGTCCAACTTTCATCGATTTGGAGATCTCCATAAGAGAAAAATTCTGAAGCTTTTGCAAACTGTACCAGGGGGTGGAACACCTGATTCGGAATGATAGAACCATACCATATATTGTTTTATTTTCTTTAGCGGTCTTGTTCATCCCCTATACTATAAGATCCAAAGACTGGACCCTCTATTTTCCTTCATGTCAAAACCTCCAAAGGAACAGCATGACTAGTAGGCTCATTATTACACTGGTTTATCCAGCCCACACCTTTGAGACTTTTTATTTATTCTACTGGACCACTTCCTGAAAGTATCAACTGTTGAGAAGGAGAATTCAAAGACTTCCAAACTTTGCATCTTGAAGTAGGTTAGGACTTAGAAGTAATGTGCTCACATACACTTCGAAATAATTGAATTGGTATTGCAACTTACAAATCATATGAATTTAGTCTTCGAACCCCGTGTTCGCTATAGTATATGCAGGGTGAGATGGATTTGGTGACAATGAGCTGAAAAGGTGAATTTGTGATTGTATTTTTTAGTATGTAGTAGTTGGATGGGTGGAATGCCTGTCTAGGTAAAATAATGCATGTGGAGCACACTTCATATCTGACGTTTTGAGTTTTTTTGTTTTTTTGTTTTGTTTCTGTTTTCTCTGTGTGTGTGTGTCTGTGTGTATGGACCAGAACAAGTTTTTTTGTATCTTTTAATGATGCTGTTCATACTTATTTGGTAGGTAGAAGTTGAAGAAGATATATTAAAAATTGAAATCAGTAGAAGGATTGTGAATGATTTAAGACTTGGGCAAAATGTGCTGCACTTCGGCCTTTAAATAATACAAGTGTCCATAACCTCCACTTAAATAGCTTCACAAAATAATCTTGTTGAAAACAAATCCAACACAACCAATTCCTAATTAATACAACCAACTGCCAGCTCACCACATATGGGTACAATCACCTAGTGCTACACAGTACATCTCCTCTGACACATTGGAGTGAGGCTTCAATTTCTTTTCCTCTTTAGGTAACAAAGGGGGCAGGGTACTTAATTGGTTCTTATTTAATGATTTATAAGAGTAGGGGGGGGAGGTTGGTAAAAGAGTTTTGAATAGGCGGTGGCGGGCATGGTGCTTTAAGTGATATAAGTGAAATGTAAAATAGTTGAGCAATTTTTTCATAAATTGAAGGAATAGGAGGATTGATTGACTGTTTCTCAATTTTCTTCGCTGCCATTGTTCCGTTGCAAATGAAAGAGTCAAAAAGGGTTTAGGGAGTGAGAGAGGGGCTTGATCTTCTAAACAAGGAAATTGGAGAGGAGATAAGTTGTGTAATCAATCGAGAACCTAATATCAAAATACAAAATTTTAATGTAATTAACAAATCTGGTGTATGCAATGGGGAAGATTGAGGGTAGCTGGCTTGTATTATTCAATTAAGGTGAAGTCACACGTCAGGCCTTGATAGTTTTTAGGCTAATGAGGTTCACCTATCTTACATGCTTCACTAAAGGAAGAAGGTAATGAATATGGAATGACTGAAAGGGAAATTCTATTTCATCCAATATTCTTATTGTCATTAGAAATACAAATAAATTTTCACTAATTTTTCATTTATTGGATTCAGGATTTTACATTTAATTTAAAGGTTTCCTAGCTACTATGATATTTAAAATAAAGAATCAAAACGTCACTACCAGCAGTTCATAATCATATTGATAAAAATATTAGTGGAAGTGTCTATTTTGATTGACATATTGGTAAAATTTAGGGTAACAATGGAAATTAATTTGACAACATGAAGGTTTTGTATAAACTTTTAGAGGGAAGATATTTTGCTTGAAACTTAAGGCAATGCTAAACAAATCAATAATGCATAAATTAAACTAGTAAATTTCATATAATACTACATCCATGATAATATATTATATATATATATATATACAGAGTTTCTCCTATGTAGATGTCCGGACGTTATTACCGTGCGGACGCCATGTATTTTCTACTACCCCTCCTTGCTTTCCTCCCTGTTTACAATGGTGTCTGCATGGTAATAACGTCTGCATGGTAATAACGTCTAGACACATATATGTTCTCCAAACTTGAATCAATGTGCAAAAACTTATTAGTTTCATTATGCATTCTATTGTGTACAATTGCTATTTTTTATTTACGCCACACAAACCTTGACAATTTATTTGCAAATTAAGTCAAGATTAGAGTACACGGCTAGCATTCCTACTACCAAATTTGCTTATTAAGGGTGGCTCTTTTGAAAGGCTATCACTAAGCCATAGCTAGAATAGTATCCAGAACAGAAACTATTGAGAATATCTTAAAAGTTCACACAATGTGCTTAAATCCATCGATATCTCAGTGACATATATCAAGATGTGGGTGATCTCAGTCCACCACTTATTGATATCAGTGGCATCAAAACATGGAATTTCGATGGAAGCTCCTTATATCGATGAATATTTTACACATTGATTGTAACGATTAATTTTGTTTATACCAATTAATTTTGTACAAGTTTAATTTCGTTTAATAAGTATCTATAATTCTATACGATAATCATAAGGTAGAACTTCAAGTTTGGTGAAATTTTAAAAATAATCCTTTGTTTAAGAAAACCATTGAAGGAAAATCACATTAAAGAGGATAAAATAGTACAGAATCAAAAATTTAAAATATTTCTGTTTTAGAAAAAAACGGCTGAAGTATCTCACCCTTTATTATCTCTCACATCTCACCCTCTCTCTTTGTATTATAACTTTCACACACTACAACAACTTCCATTATATTGCACATACATTACATGCTTGCTGCCTTTAGTATGGATATTATACTTATGTCATATTTGATAAGTCCACCAATTAGCTAACTTAGGAAATTATGTTATGTTTGAAGTCCACAACACGGATTGTTTTCACTTTACATGCCATATATTTGTTGTAGATAGATTAGTTATTAAGTTTACATATTTAATGGGTGATTTTCTTAAAAAAATGAAAAGATGAAATTTTATTTCATAAGAGATTCTGTACAGTAAAGTAGACAAGTATTCCACAAGGGATAGAAGAGGAAAGAACATTAATTCGACAAATTACATCTAAGAAACCAAAAATAATGAAGACACTACAACTTTGCAATCTAGAATGATATCAGATAGAGAAGTATTCTGAAAAACAGGCGAAACGGATGACCAAATCGCTGCCCAATACTTGACCTTCTCCCACACCTCCATTTCCATCTCCTTAACATCTTCAAAGATCCCACTGATTCCTTTCTGACTAGATAACCTAAATGATAGCCATCACCATGCACCCCCCCATATAATTTAGCCTTTTTTTCCACCACCCAATATTTTAAACTTCTCACCCAACAAAGAGAAACAGTCTTTTGGCACAACGCAACAAATATTAATCTCATTAAATAAAAAGAACCATATCCTCCAGCAGAAAGGGCAAGCTAAGAAACCATGATCCACACTCTCCCCCGAATTCGTGCATAAAATACACCAATGTGGTAATGAAGATGATGCTGGCCTACGTCTTTGGAGTAATCACAGGTGTTAACCTTCCCTTGTACCACCAACTAAGCCAAAACCTTAACCTTGGGAGGAACCTTAGATTTCCAAATCAGACTTTAAGGGAGAAAAGGTGGACTACCAGGTATGTTTTTCAATCGATTTAAGTAGGATTTACAAGAAAATTGCCCTGAAGGCTTTAAGGACCATCTTCTTGCATCTTCTTTGTATGGAAATAATCTCACCTCCTCCAGCAGCCTCAACCTCCATCAATAATGCACCTATTAAATGCCATATTTAATAGGTGCATTATTGAATAGTTTCATGTTTCCTGAAAGTTTTACTTCAAAATTTCCATATTCTCATGATTTATATAGATATTTCCACCAATATTCCGTTGATTTTGACTATCATTATTTCCAGTGTCATAGACATTTTTTTGACCTTGCATGCATCATAGGTTTTCTAGTTCCACATTGTGGCCTAACATGGAATTTTCTGGCCTCTATATATTTAAGTATTGTAATATTTTAAACATCTGAATGCATATTTGCAATATTCCTTCACTCTACTGTGCACTTTTGGAGAATGCGTGTAACATCTGCATTGTCATTTATTTGTTCATCATCACTGTTATCTAAAACATGCAAGACTTCCAGAAATGATCTAAAGGATTTTTCATAAGATTCCTTAAACTTGTTTCTTGTATATGTTTTTTCCCCTTCAAAAAGCTTATTTGCTTATGTTTCATTTAGGGGCTACAAACGTTTTTTCAGACGCACTATGCTTGAGTCATCGACTTTCCTTAAGGACGATTGCTTGAAGCTTAATTGCACTGTTGGTGTTGTGGTTTCTGCAATAGACAGTTCAAGATTGCACTCCATAGATGTCCCTGAGTCTGATATTGGAGCTCATTTTGGTATGTTATTGGAGAATGAGGAAGGTTCAGATGTAACTTTCAATGTGCGTGGCGTAAAGTTTCATGCTCACAAGCTAGTATTGGCTGCTCGGTCTCCTGAGTTCGAAAGTGAATTTCTGAATGGAATGGAAGAGGATAATCATGAAATAGTTGTTGTGGATATGGAACCCAAGGTCTTTAAGGTAGCATTTCTCAGAAATTAGTTATTTTTCTTTAAAATAAAGCCTTTCGAGAAGAAATAACTAAGGTTTATTTAAGTTGATGTAATTTACCAATTTATCCTGGTTTTCTTCATAATTTATTTCATGTTTGCCGAGCAGGCTTTGCTGCACTTCATTTATACAGATAATCTTATTGAAGATGAAGAGTTCTCAGTAACAAGTTCATCTTGCATGCCATCTTTATCAGACAAATTAGCTGCAAAGTTGTTAGCTGCAGCAGACAAATATGGCTTAGCTAGGCTTGCCCTGATGTGTGAATCTGTTCTCTGCAAGGATGTATCTGTCAATTCTGTTGCCAATATTCTGGCCTTGGCTGATCGTTTTTCTGCTATGGATCTAAAATCCGTTTGCCTGAAATTTGCTGCTGAAAATCTAGTGGGTACGTATGTCCCTTTTGTTTTTGCATGTTTTCTATTAACGTATTAGAATAAGCAGTTCTGTTTAGCATATACACTTTAAAATGCCATTGGTTTGCTATTTTTTCCTTTTAAGTCCCCTTCAGGGGTTCAGCTTTACCACTTGCAGTTGTATTAGAGGTAAGTAGACTTTTAAGCGAGATGGTTTTCTGCTCCGTCTACAGATCAGTCTAAGTAAATATTTATACTAAAATAGAATACGTGGCTTATATCTCCGACTCGAAAGAGAATTTCTGAATGGAATGGAAGAGGATAATCGTGAAATAGTTGTTATGGTTATGGAACCCAAGGTCTTTAAGGTAGCACTTCTCAGAAATTAGTTCTTTTTCTTTAGAAGCTTGTTCTCACAACTTATTTATGTGGTGCTTCTTACTCATGACTTGGGAGGTTGACTGTTAAGATGTCTATTTGAGTGGTCCTTGAGGATATTGTTTCTTTTTATTTTCTGCATTTGTTTCTTCTCATAATTAGGTCCTGTATACTTCGTGTTCTTGGGTTGTGTCCCGATGGTCCTAAAAAAGGTTCCGAAAAAACTGTTCACAAATAGTAATACTGCTAGATACTGTAATTGGACTCTGGAAGTTGCAAAAAGTTCAGACTTTTGCCTCTTTTTGGGTTATATACTCTTACAAGTTACAAATAGGATTATATTGATTTTGAGGACTCTGATTTAACTCTTTTGTTAGTACTTTAGGGTTCCCATCCTCTTACAAGTATTAGTCAAAACTGAATTTGCAGTTGGCTCCTACCTCATCAAAAAGTAGTACTAGACTCTTGATTTCACTTTTTTTTTTTTTTTTTTTTTTTCCTGGTACGGAAAGGACAGGGAGGATTTTTTACTTACCGTTAATGTAACCTTGGATTTCCAAGTTCCTTTGAGTAAAATCAAAGAGTTTCAAAATGAGGTTTTCTTTTGTTTCCCACCAGAGGTGTATTGGAATTACTCCAATACAGAAATTAAAAAAGTTCCATGTCACACTAGCCTTTAGAATCACACTAAAGGTGTCTTGGAATCACTCCTAGTCAACTCATGCTTCACATATTTTTTTTTTGAATAGAAACTTTATGAATTCAAAGAGATAAACAAAGAAACAAGCAAGTGGATTAGGAATCCACAGGAGCAAAACAAAAGTAAACAGCAACCTCAAGACCAAAACAAACAAAGGAAAAGAGGACAAAAGCAAACAAAAAGGCCACCCATGAAAAAATAAAAGAGCAACACATCACTTCACAACCGCTAACAAATCTCGCATAATAGAAGAGAGCCAAATCCTTAAAAACAGGAGTAACCGAAGCCCATAAAGCCGCCCGAAACTTCACTCTATACCACATCTCAGCCACCCCCACACCCTTGGTAGTCCTAAAAAATTCTTCTGTTACGCTCCAACCATAAGTTCCCAAACACTGCATGCACCAAGCAACCCCACAGAACTTTAGCTTTCTTCCCCCTACCCAGCGCATCAATCTTGTAGGATAACAGCTGAAAGCAGCCTTTAGGAATAACCCAAGCAGCATTAACTTCCCGAAGAAGTAACCACCACACCTTTAAGGTGTAGGAACAGTGAATGAACAGATGATCCGTGCTTTCCCTGTCCATATGCAAAGAGTGCACCAGTGGGGATAAGCACATAAAGGGGCGATGCCTCTGCAAAGTGTCAGAAGTATTTACTTTTCCAATGGCAACCTGCCATAGAAGAATTACTGGAATTTGAGGGTAAGGAGGGAACTTCTCTGCAGAACCATTATCCTGAATGAAGGAACGAAAAGAGTGGCATGAGTATAACCCAGAGTGATCCAACTTACACCTGTTGTCCCTCCTAGAGGGAATCAATCTAACGCCATTCAGGATAACCAGTAACCTAGTCACCTCATCAATCTCCCACACAGTAAGGTGCCTTCTAAGTCCGAAATCCCAATTCTGGGGATACGCCCCGGAACTCACAACAGAAGAAATACTGGAATGCTGCTTACTGGACAGAATGAAGAGTCTGGGGAAAACCTCTTTGAGCACACCTCCCCTACACCAATCATCCTCACAAAATCTCACCCTATCTCCTCCACCAACCACAAACTCACAGCCTTGAAGAAATGCAGGATAACCACTAGAGGTGCCCTTCCACGGTTTGTGACAAGAGTCACTAGATAAAAAATTAGCATCCCAGCCATTAGCACTCACCTGATAAATACTCTTCACATATGAGTGAGAACTTTAATTTCTTTAACCGTTAACTTACTTTCAAACCCTACAAAGTAGTTCCCTTTGTAGTCATTGATACAGAATCATTTAAAAGACCCAAATTAATACACTTAAAAATGTGGAAAGATAGAATCATGCAACCTAAAACATTAATCATTTTACATAGAAAGACTCAAAGATAATGAACCTAAAATACATAGTAAATTATTTGTTAGGGTTAACTGCATAAACCCTACAAACTTTGACAGTCGTTTCAAATTGGAACCCAAACTTGTAGGACTCTACAAATTCATACACAAACTCACGAAAAACGTACATAGGTACATCTGCTACTTTTACTGTTAACAAGTCCGTTAAATGTTGACGTGGCAACATAGGTCCCATTTTTTCAGCTGATGTGGCCTCCAGTTAATAAAAAAAGTTCTTTATTTTTAAATTAATTAAAAAATTTAAAATCCTATATATAAAAGAATAAAATAACATAAAAATTAAAAGTTGGAACAAAAAATTAACCCAGCCCCACCATACCTCCCAACCTCCCCCACCCCCGACACTTCTCCGCTTCCCTCAGCTGGTATTTCTCAAGCGAAGACAAATCTTGGACCAGTTTCTGAAGATAAGGATTTGGGGTTTCCTCTGTTTTTTGGCATTGAGGTTGCACGTCCCCTTCATGCATTATCTTTGTCACAATGAAAGTAGGCCTAGAATATGTTACAGGATAGCAGGATGCTTGATGTAGGCCACCCTCTCTTCCCATGAATTTAAATACCTAGTCATCTGCCAAGTCGGTGCTCTAGTACTTGATAAATATACCAGCGTCTTCATCTATTGCCAGACCTCATTATTAAATGTGTTGTTGGTATGGTTAGCTAGTTCGTACATGCTTCCTGCACAATCCATTTGGATGTTGTCCTCATGTCTTACGGGACTTGAAGTCATGTCCAGGACTTTAAGTGAATGAATGCATGCTTGTCTCCAAGCTGGTGTGTTATATCTGGGGAAAAGGGAAAAAGTGCCAATCATGTCTTTCTTCATTGTTTTGTGGATGCAAAGCCATGGTCCAATCTGTTCAGGGAAGCAGGTTTTTTCCTGGGAATTGCCAAAGTGGAGTTGGGTGATAATCCTTACCTACTGTCTGAGACCAAATGGAAAAAGAGTTTAGTTTGTAGTTGAATTCTTTATTGCTCAGTTAGTTTCTCAATGAATTCAAATGTGTGGAACAAAATATCAATTTGCAGAGTAATGACAGAATAGAGAAATAATTTGCAAAATCTGGGGGCATCGAACAAGTTTTTTTTTTTTTTCTTTTTTTTGGGGGGGGGGGGAAGAGAGAGAGAGAGAGTTATACTGCATGATTGATCCAAAAAGAGTTTAGTTTGTAGT
The DNA here is from genome assembly GCF_902201215.1 of Prunus dulcis. Classification (NCBI taxonomy): domain Eukaryota; kingdom Viridiplantae; phylum Streptophyta; class Magnoliopsida; order Rosales; family Rosaceae; genus Prunus; species Prunus dulcis. Next base: position 19,333,731 of record NC_047653.1, on the reverse strand, counting down.
TGAATTCTTTATTGCTCAGTTAGCTTCTCAATGAATTCAAATGTGTGGAACAAAATATCAATTTGCAGAGTAATGACAGAATAGAGAAATAATTTGCAAAATCTGGGGGCATCGAACAAGTTTTCTTTGAGAGAGAGAGAGAGAGAGAGAGAGAGTTATACTGCATGATTGATCCAATATTTATGCCCGTGGCCAACAGGGATGAGAGGCTTATAAGGAATTTCCTGATTCTAAATTTTGAACTTATGAGTTTCTTCACGTGTCTCTTGGCTGCCTCAATGACTTGTTCATAAAAAAAAATTATCTGATGCTCACTAAATTTTGTGATTTTTGACTTGAGTAGGTTCATGTGTACCTTATTATTCGGGAGAACTTTTGTTTACTTGTATATGCATCATGCTTCATCTAATCTTTAAGGCTGCACTCCCCAAGGATGAGAGGGTTAGGGGAACTGCCTGATATTCAATTTTTAGCATTTTGACTTTATGAGGTGTGTGTGTCTACTTTTTTGGGGGTAAACTCATGTATTTTGTTGATATCGCATGCCAAAACAGGTGATTTAGTTCTCTGCAATGATTCCTTATTTATAGCCATCGGCACTCCCTTCCTTTCTACCCATTCAATACAATAAATCATTAAGTTATTTGTTTTTTTGGCTAACTGTAATCTATGAATTTAGTAATTCAAATCTCAACTGCATAAATTAATGTGAAAATTATTCTTCTCATCAGGAGGTTCTGAAGTTCCAAATCTGGAATCAGCAAAGGAATCTAAAGTTTCCATTACTTTT
>NC_047653.1:19310522-19332841 GCF_902201215.1 Prunus dulcis | reverse complement strand
ACATCAGTTTCTATGCTTTCTCTATACCTCAGTTTTCTCTACAATCTCTTGATTTTATAACACGTTATCAGCATGAATATCTTTAAAATACCATTTGGGATATTCGATCAAAAGACTCTGCTTCATTGCTTTTCTTTATTGGTTTTGATTGCGTTGCTCATGGTCTTCTGTATATCGATGTAGCTTCTGTGAAACTTTGTTCTCACTGTCTCAGCTCTTTACTCTCTCTCTCTCTCTCTCTCTCTCTCTCTTTGTCACTTTATATAGCTTCAAACAGAAACCCAACAAAACAAGTTCTTGAGAAAGATCAGACCCACAAAACATGATAAGATGATCTCTGCCCTTTTATCTTCTCCTTTAATTTTATTAATATTATTAATGCCCTACAAGAACAGCACCCACCGAAATGATGAACTTCCCATCATCTTTTCAATTATTATTATTATTTTATATTATTTAATATTAATATTAGTGCAAATGATGGTGGCAGGTCAAATGAAAAGGCAGTGGCAAGCATGATATTGATCACTTTCTTTGCCTGCTTGATTATATATTTTATATAACATGCTATATAGCTCACATATTAGTATATCAATATATTATATATATTAACAGTTACTTATATACTTTATATATATATACAGTAATTCTATGGATGGTTTCACATCCTATATTTTTTAGTGGTGGTTTTATCCTCACATTTGTTTTATTTACTATATGGTGTAGGTTCATTGCCCAATACAATTTATTTACCGTATGGTGTAGGTTTATTAACCATACGATACAATTTATTTGTTGTATGGTGTAAGTTTATTGCCCATACAATAGTATTTATTTAAAAGAGTGGCGTGGGTTTATCGTCCACACAACTGCCTTTACTTTTATTTAAAAGTATGGAGCAGAATTAGTGTCCATACAAGCACATGTACTTTATTATTGTATTGTGTGGAATTAACCCTCATACAATAAGCAATTTACTTTATTGCACATTTATTTTTTTTAAAGTATGGTGCGGGATTAACATTCATACATAAGGTAATTTAATTTATGAATTTACTTTACCGCACATTTAATTTTATTTAAGGTATGGTGCGGGATTAATGTCCATACAGCAAGCAATTTAATTTATGAATTTATTTTACCGTATATTTACATTTATTTAAAGCATAGTGCGGATTTATCATCCATACCAGCAATTTATTTGCAAGCAATTTATTTTATGGATTAATTGTGCGGTATGATGAGTTTTTTTAAAGTATACAGATCAGAACCAGAAGTTCCTTGATCCTCATCATACAACTACATCAGGACTTGAAGATCCTTCATAATGATATTGATGTGAGAGTTGGTAGTCTTTCCGGTACTATATTTGTAAACAAGAGATCGGACTGGAAGATCCTTGATCCTTGATATGTAAATAAGGACCTAGAGTTCCTCGATGATGTAACAGTACCGTACTGGTTAAAAGTGCCATACACATGAATAATAACTGTACTGGAAAATGTACTGTACACATGAATAGATACGTATTCATGACCTAATGAATAGTATAGTATACATGAATAGTGACATATACATAAATATTAACCATTTTGGGTAAACCGTCACTATATACAAAAGGGAACCTATAGTTCCTTAAACTCATGGATGAGCAATTATGTAAATAAGATGCCAGAAATTCCTCAAAATGCGGACACAATCATGTAAGGGCTTGAAGTTCCGAAATATGTACAGAAAATTATAAAAATGTTCATACTATGAGAATATGTGATTTTGGCCCGAAGTTCAAAATCTGACAATATTGAGAGCTTGAAAGTTCCAACAGTTAAATGGACAACCCTTGAGGTATTATTGCAAATTGTGGTACACCACATATTTCTTTGGCATAAGAAAATGATGAATTTAATAAAGTTCGATTATGTTATATTCGACACCTCAAGAAAGAAATATATTTTGTGAATTTCGGTTGTTAAGAATACACAGTGAAATTAATAATATCAGGATAAACCTCAAAGGATGAATTGAGGCTCCCCACATATTTTGTCATATTATATGATCTAGGTTGGAAGCCCATGTATCCCAATATATGAAAAGTCCTAAACCTGAAGTTTTGAGGATAAAGTAGTTAATGCTCTTCACTATTATATTACAATATTATCATGACTCTTCCTCAATTCATATTTCATGCCTATTTGAAAAAGGCGAATAAATTCTGAGTCGTGATTAACCCAGGCCAGAAGTTACGGGCTCACATGTGTTCAAATATGTAATTTGGGAGATTTGATGTGGTTACTTGAATCCATAAGGTATAAGGTTCCAAACCGTCATTTTGAAAAAACATAAAAACCACATGTTCAAGTTTAAGAATTTGTGCAATTATTATAGGAAAGGAGCATACAACGGATAGATTTGTTTCACCTGGAAGGAAAAGCAGGCTCTATCTATAAAATTACCTTATGTTCTAGAGGCCTCTGAAGGAAGAGGACAATGCCTCTTAAGCTTAGCCATGAGCCTCTCGTGGTCTCCCAGAATCTTTTCATTGAAAACCTGCAGCATGTCTAGCCTTCTCAGTGTATCAATGGAGTACGAACTCACCAGTTTCAATAATGCATTATTTTCTTCTTTAAGTTTCTCAACCTCCTGTTGAGACTCATGAAGCAATCTCTGAAGAGACGAATTTTCAGTGGTCAGCTCTTGAATCTCGTTTGCTATGGCCCGCAAACGAGCGGCCATGTTAGATACAAAAGCAGAACTCTGAATGCTAAAAGCCATTGAGAACATCAATAGCCTCTTCATCAGACCTCACTGATAATAGCATTTCATCCATTGGAATAAGAAAATTCCTAGCTACTATGACGGCAGTCGCATCATTCATCATCACAGAATCATTATCCGTTAGATGACGATTTTGGGGGAGAAAGGATGGACGCCAGACTTCGGCATCATGAGTTGTGTTGGAGCAATATTTAAATCAATATGGTTTGGGTAAGAAGAAAAGGAAGCCATTTTAAGGAATGTTTCAGGAAAGTTGTAAGAGAAGCTGAATTCTCAGAAAATGAAGGGAAGTTCAGTTGAAACGCAATTACTCCAATCAGGTTTTGCAGAGGCAATATCTATAGGCAAAAATATGGCAACAGTTTCCAGGATCCCAGTATTCTCTTTTTCTTTCCCAGATTTCAAAACTTCACACGGCCTCCATTAATGTTTGTCAATACTTTCGGCATTCTCAAAGATTATTTTCATCAAAGCCGATCTTGCTTTGTGGATTTCACGGAGCTACTTTTTCAAAAGCATCCCGAGAATCTAGCAAATTTTTGTAGTTAATTTGAAATTTACCGGTTCTACCTATTCCTCTTATTTGTGTATAAATATGTTACTAATGAAATTTTTCTTTGTAGAAGACATTCAGTTTTCTCCATACCTATTGATGCGATATCCACTTGTTTTTCCTATCAGTGAGCACTCGATGTGCTTGAGAAGCAAGACTATCTCTGATCATCCATTCAGGAAGCGAGACTATCCCTGATCACGTTTTTGCTACATCAGGGAACTGTAAAGACGACCACATGCTCTAATCTCCTGAAGTTCTTCTATAATAGGAGAAATGAGAGTTTGTTGTCTGCTCTCACCAGCTTCCTTCCCTGATTGCTTACCTTACCTTGCAATCAATATCACAATTTTTGTATCTTTTCTTTCTTTTATAACTCTCTGTTCATAAGAGATTTTATTTTGTTAAGAACAAACATCCGAAGAAAGAATCCATGAAGTGATCCTAACTCTGAGGGTTATTTGTTTTGACAGAGACAGAAGAGTTGTAATTTTTGCTCTTGCAGGATATAACTAGATCATCAAGCATTGCATTGTATTTGCTGAGCCGATACAAGCTTGGAAGATATTTGAGCAAAGTCTCTCCCACCTAAGGATGTAAGCGATACTTATGTTATTTCATACTTGTATTCTTATTTTGATATTTTGTACAACATCCTTAAAGGTAACCAAATGGGGAGATAAGGCTGTTCCAGAAGAAAGCCATGCAAAATACCATTCGAAAAGAATGGCTTGTATCATTTTGATATGTATTCAAGAGTTATTAATGCAAATTTCACAGATTGCAAAATTAATACATTAATGATACACGGCACAGATTAAAATCTCAAATGAACAGAACATGGGTATAGCAGTGATCAATATGATGCACGCCTGTTGCGTAGCAAATGATATGGATTGAGGTCCCAAAAGGACAATCCTTTGACATGCCAATATTGATATGGTGCATGCCTAATGCATAGCAAATCATATGGTTTAAAGTTCCAGGAGGACAATTAATTGACATGTATGTATTAATTTGTGGCATGCTTGCAGCATGACAAATATATGGGTTCTAAATGTTCCAACTCCCTAAATGGAGATTATCCACGCCTTACTGTAAAATAACGCTCTATTGGAGGTTATGATCCACATTCTCACATAATTCATCTTATAAGAAATGTCTGTCTAGAAAGAGACAATAAAAGCCCCATGAAGTGGCTTGGGTACCCAAAAGCAAAGAAATGCTTATAATTGATGCACATGAGAATGGTGGGATCATAAATTGATGAATGACAATTTTTGGTTCTGGAGTAGCTACTCAAATCATCAATGGGCTGTGTTGATTGGAACCACGTTCTATTACTAAATGTCGACAATATCATTGGCCAAAATGGAAAGAGGCAATTCCATTACAGATGAGAATAAACGTGAAAGAACAAACCCATAGTACGAACCCCAAAAGATGTTAATATTGAAAGTTATACTTGGGTGTTCGGAATAAAAGGAAATATACCCACTTTGTATGACACAATGTTTCTGGCAGAAACAATAAATGTCGGGTTTCTCCATATTTACAAATGCAATTGTGCCTCTTTATTCCACATTTACGGAGGCCAACATGTTATCTTTAAGGGTTCTTACATGCATGGAGCATATTGCCAGAAGCGATTCCCTAAAGATGTATAAATAGTAGGGTTAAAGCTATATAATGTGTCATAAAGTTTAATCGCTTAAACAAAATCCCTGAAAGGATTGCAATTGCATGAAGCAAGTCCCTAAAGGACATGTGCCTAAATCACAAAACCTGTACTCAATACTAATATGCATAAATTGCCTTAGTGAGTACATTGATTATAATATGTTTGTAACATATTAAAACTCCTGAAGAGTTCAAGAAATATTTGTCTCCACCTGAAGATCGAGCATTATGCCAACGAGATTCTTGCTTATACTGAGAAACTATTGAAGCATTTTTATGTGGGTTAGCTGTTTGGCACTTAAATATTTTTCTAGAAGTATATTGGACTGGATATTGTATTTTCCAGATAGAGCTTAACTCCATCACCATCATTTTGGGATGTTGTAAGGCATATTTGATGCTATCTCCGCATAACACCATATACGGGCATATATTTTCAAGTGAACTTACTAATAACCCAAATTTTGTTGGGTATGCGGATTCTGAAAATTTCTATGGTCTTCTACTGGAAAAAGTTAGTCATGAAGATTTTAGGGGGAGATATTATTCAAGGGGAGCATCTAACAATATTACAATATTGATTCACAGAAGCAATGCCAGCTATGATATTTAGAAAGATGATCAACAGTTTAGCTTAAAGATATTTTGCCAAGCATTAAGGGGAGTGTGCTGTCAATAAAGATCTTCACACAATGCATTCTTTTTCCTTCGTCCAAGTTTTTATCCCATTGGGTTTTTCTTGCCAAGGTTTTAATGAGACAGTGTCGCACGAAGGAAAAACCTTGCCAGTGAAAACCTAGTGGGACAAAAAACTGGTCGAAGGAAAAAAGAGTACATAACCATGTGTAACGAGGCATATTCCATACATTGTGGTCTCCAAAGGGGAGTGTTGTAAGATGATAAGGTGGAGCCCACATGTTGGAAGGGGATTTCCATACACCTTCCTTACCAAATTTTTGGCCAATGCTTTGCCTATAAAACTATGGCTTCATTCTCATTTGTACAATAGAACAAAAGATCCAAAGAAAAACATCAGTTTCTATGCTTTCCCTTTACCTCAATTCTCTCTACAATCTCTTAGTTTTAAAACAAAAGGAATATTATATTAAGAAGAATAACACAACAGTAGAGGGTTACAAACAACAAAGACCAACCAGAGAGGCTAGTCACAAAACAGTAAACAAAACAACAACAAAAAAAACTGAAAGAAGAAAGCTTAGAAAGTATCAAAGGAAGTTGAGTTCCACCCCAAAACCAATTGGCAATGGGGGGAGTAGCCCAACTCCTTATAAGCCCTTGCAGGTTTTCTAACTTTCCAATGTGGGAATCTTTACCTTCACATTCTCACACACCCCCACACGTGTAGTGAATTTTTAAGCCTAACACGTAGACAACATATTTTGGGTGACGTGGAGCACGTGTGGTCATTGGGCTTTCACATGTGGGCAACCTGGCCCTGATACCATGAAGGAAGTTGAGGTTCCACCCCAAAACCAATTGGCAATGGGAGGAGTAGCCCAACTCCTTATATGCCCTTGCAAGATTTTCTAACTTTCCAATGTGGGACTCTTTACCTTCACATTCTCACAGTTCGGTGGGCAAGGTAAACCATGTGAAAGTATGAAGACCAGGGCGATTGGCGGTCGAATGACCCAAGCCTCAGCGCAGAACCCCCTTCTTGTTTGCAAAGCCACCCAGTCAGCTGCATGGTTCGCATCTTGAGGAGTCCATGTCCACCAGAAAGAGGAGAATGAAGCTTTTAGCATTCTAATGTCATAGAGGGTAAAGAGTCCAATTTTAGACAGAAATATCTCCCTGGACAGCAGCAAAACAAACCTTGGAATCAGTTTCCACAATAACATTAGTGAAAGCTCTTACATGGACCAGCTCTAATCCACTTCAGATCGCATGACACTGAGCCTGCACAACTTGTGATGACTGAAAACAATGCGCACTGCCATCAAGCAGACTACCAGTATGATCCTTTATCACTACCCCTGCAAAGCCTGCATTCGTAACTTTGTCCCATGCATTGACACAGTTAATTTTGACAGTCCCCACCAGAGGATTGACCCACAGATGACTGTCCAAAGGTGGAGAGTTGAAATGGTTTCTATCATATTTCAATCTCATATGTGATAGGAATTCCACAACACTTCTATCGGCCAATGAGGTCGTGAGCTCTGGCCGTGGTGGGCAGAAATTTGATTTGTCATACACCAAATTATAACGCGTTTTCCAAATAGCTGAGCTAGTAGAGGCAAAATGAGTTATAATCCATCATTTCTCTCCTCCGAATTAAAGGTCTCACACAACCAAAGATCATTAATCCACCTATCCAACTAAGTGAAAGCTTGAGGCAGAGGTCTGTAAGCAATACAAGTGGCAAACCACACTCTGGCAGCCCAAGGGCGAAGGAAGCTTGTATGCTCAGCGGATTGTCCATGGAAAAAAGGCAAATAGGAGACTGGCAGAGCTTGCGCCTGAAAAGGACCTCAAAAGTGGGAAGGAAACCATTGACTGTGCACCGTAGAAAAATTTTTGATTTTGGGGAGCGTTTGGCAATTATGAATGCGAAGCCAGACTTTAGAATAAATCACATGGGATGAGCTTGCCTTCATCACAACCTGATCCTTTTTATACTCCATGAGGTAGTAATATCCTGATTTGATTATCTCCCATTCATAGTGTATGGCCAAATAAATCTGTTAGGGATATCAAAATTGCTGATAGGAATTGCCATGATTGCTTGGACATCGAGCGGCGAAATAAACGCCTTGATTTTAGAGAGGTCACAAGTATGACCATGTCTATCCATCAGATCAGCAACAACAATTGGAGCATGTTGAGGCACAGGACAAGTATCAGACCACATATTAATGCAATTACCATGCATAACTTGCCATCTTGCTCCTCTAAAAAGAAGCTCGCGCACCACCGAAAGGCTATTCCAAATGTGTTCAGATCCTTTGTCCATGTTTTTTTTTTCTGTCCCTCCCTCTCTGTAACACTCCGACCCTTTTGTAATTATTTTATTTACTTATTTAATTGTGAAATTACATTTTTGTTCTTGGAGTAGGGGCACTTTAGTCACTTTTTTCGGAAAGAAATTTTGGGAATTGAGAGGCATCATTGCGTAGAGCTCGTTGATACGAGTCCATAGACAGGTAGCATGCTAAATTTCGAGTTGTAACGAGAGCATAAATGTCTAGAAACGAAAAAGACATATAGGGAATTTCTGGAAGGCTTATTTACTGTAGTGCCCCTAAAACTTCGGTCAAATCTCACTTTACCCCTGTATAGGCTTTTTCGTTCCAGCAGCTACTGATGGGCCTGGGCTGCTGTAAAGAGAGAAATCGGTGAAATTGCACCTTGAGTCTAAGTTCAAGGATCAGGCCCCAAGAGTATTTCGAAATGGTAGCTGAGCCTTAGGAAACACCTTGGTCTTCTTCACCAATGAAACAACAGTCGCTTACAGATAAATTCTTCGCTTAGCATGAGAAGCTTGTGGCATGGGAGCTGAGCATTCATGAGTTTAGCATGAGAGAGAGAAAGAGCTGCGATTTCCAGAAGAGAAGATGGGAGGAGATGGTGGAATATGGCTCGAAATTGCAAGGGTTTCAGGGATGAAAGCTTTATGGATGTATGTTTATGGAAAGAGAGGAAGAAGATGGAAGCATGGGTGGCTTTAGCATATTTCCAGCAGCTTGACGAAAGCTTCATCAAGCTCTTAGGTTGCACGACAGAAGAGAAAATGGGAAGAGATGGATGAGTAAGGCTCGAAATTGCAGGGGTTTCAGGGATGAGACATGATGCTTGCTCTCTAGATGTGGGTTTTGAGAGAGAGAGAGAGAGAAAGGAGGAAGATGGAATAACAAAGCATGAAATTGAAGGGTTCCAGAGGGAGCAACCAAGGTGAGTTGTTTTTGCTGGGTAGGAAGTGGCTCCTTTTATAGGCACTGAAAACCTTAATTTTATCAAACCACCTTCTCCCCCTTTGCTTCACTTTCTTCCATTCCATCTTATTTGGTAAAACTTCCCTAGCCTGAGCATGTATGCATGAAGCTTTTTGGAGTTCCAAGGTCCTCAGGCAGCTGGACTTCTCCATGTGGGTGAGGAGCCGCCCACTTTTGCTTCTTGTTTTCTTACCAAATCTTAAAGAGAAAAGAATGGGTATTGGCTATAGTCAAAAGGTGATCAGCACATGGGTTTGCTTGGTTTTGATGGTTTTGATAGATATGCTGGATATTTTCCACAATGCTGGGCTGGGCTATTAGTATCTTGTTTCCAGCGGCCTATGAGTTTGTTCAACTTGCTGGAAATAGCCTATTTGATCAAGGTGCTGGATATTTTGGCTAATGTGGGATTTTTCCAAGTGTTTGTAAGCCATTGGATATTTTCCTAAGCTATTGGGCCACTCAAGCTCCTGGGTTGCACGACAGAAGAGAAAATGGGAAGAGATGGAGGAGTACGTCTCGAAATTGCAGGGGTTTCAGGGATGAGACATGATGCTTACTTAGACTCCCAGCCGATCACGAATCAAGCCTCAGGCGAGTACATGGCAAAGCATCCAAGAATGATCCAGTACCTCGACAAAGTCCAAGGACTTTTGAAAGTATTTCCTACTTTCACCATCCAACAAGTTCTACGGGCAGAGAACACTCATGCAGATGCGTTGGCAAGCCTAGGATCAGCGCTGGACACCCAATTCAGATGCTTCATCCCAGTTGAACACCTTGACCGACCAAGCATCGAAGAAATAGAGCCCATCGACTCAATGCAGATCGATGAAGACCCCAGTTGGCAAGACCCCATCATCGACTACTTAGTGAATGGAAATCTGCCAACGGATAAGTCAAAGCTAGGAAGGTCCAACAGAAAGCCGCGAGATATTACATGCAAGGCGACAAGCTCATTCGCAGATCATACTCCGGCCCTCATCTAACTTGCATAAAGTACCCAAAAACACTTGAGGTCCTCTGCAAAATTCGTAACGGCGAGTGTGGTAACCACTCTAGGGGCAGGTCACTCACCGATAGGGCTCTAAACGTAGGCTATTTCTGTAATAACCCAAACCAAAATATCTAAAAATTAGGATTTCTTTATTCTATCCAAAAGACGATTTTGTCCTCGCATATTTTAATGGGGGAAAATTTGACTTTTTGATCGAGAAAGAATTTGGGAATTCCGCTAGCACCGTTGCGTAGAGCACGGCGAAACGAGTCCGTAGACACGGAGTAGACCCGAATCGGAGTTGTAACGAAGAAAATACAATCAAAATACCGCGAAGGGCAAAATGGTAATTTGGTCAAAAAGTCAGATTTTATCTCTTCCTCCCCTTCTCTCTCGTCATCACCCGATTCGACCCCGACCAGCAACCTCCGCTTGCTTTTTACGACGCCACGGCCGCCACACTTGGAGCTAATCTCCGCCGTTGGTACCAAACAAACCACCACTCGACCGCCGTCATTTCTTGACCAGCCGCCGCCCTTGCCGTGGCCGGACCTAGCTGAAAAACGCCATTTTTGCTGGATTTCTAGCTCAAACTTCCAACTCATTTTTCTTCTTCAATTCTCCACCAAATCGATCGAGTAAGGTATGGTTTCTCAGCTATTTTTCGTGTTCTAGCTGATGGATGCTTGGGTTTCGATCGATTTTAGCTCTAAAATGTTCAATTTTCGACTTGAAATTTGGCCGAAAATTCGGCCGCCGTGATCTACTGTTTCTGGTCACTTTTTGGGGTATGTCCGTGAACAAAAGTGACTCCAAATGGGGTGTTTTACCTAGGATAGGAGTTTGGAGTCTTGATTCCGAGATTTTCCGGCAACCAAAAATCGCTTTGGAAATCCGAATCTGCCCGAGCATGCTGGGGCGCGTGGGCAACCAAAAATCTCTTTGAAATCCTCGATTCGGAGTCCGTTTGAGCCCCGAACGGATTTTCCATATCACACGATCCTTGGGTGCAGTGTCGTGCAATCGTTGGATCGCACTGAATTTTGGGTAGGTCGGTCTACATGATTTCAGGATCGTGTAGGATTCGACGGATTGTGAATCGAAGTCCCGGATACTCCGAAATCGCAAACCCTGGGGCTAGGGTTTGGATTTTGAGCGATAACGCGATTTTGGCCAATCCGACCGTTCTTTTCGGACCAAATTCGCGGGACATGGTTCCTTTCGGACCAGATTGGCTATCAGAGGCCGTGGACCCACGGGGTCACGGATCGGCCGGTCTAGTGGTTTATCGCTTAGTTAAGCATCGGGTCTTCTAAAACAGATCTAAGTGTTTGAAAGGCTAATGTGGGCATATGAGTAACTTGAAATGAGTGCACGTATTTCTAGGAGCAGGGGGCAGGGTGTTTAATTTCAATTTTTTTTATTCAGCAGTTTATTAATTTATTATTCATGGATAATCAGGCACCAGAGGTCCAGTCGACCCGCATGAGAGACCTTCGAAGGGTCCAGTTAGTTCAGACCATCAGTGAGTGGACTTTTCTTTCTTAAAAGATTTTACAATTATATTTTCTATTCGATCTTGAATAAGTGTTACTGCATGTTTTCAGAGCATGAATTTTATCGTAAAATCTCTTTATTTTGATAATATTGGTTGAGCAGTAGATTTGAGATTTGTGATACAAAGATAGTAATTTAGTTCAGATTTATCAGATTTCAGAGAGTTATCAGAATTTCCAATTAAACCACCGAGTACCCATTTATCTTTGGTGATTACCCACAGTCGGACCGATGTCTACGGACATCCAGTGTGATTTCAGTTAGTCAGTGCACTTGACTTGCCTCACGAGTTTCGGGGACGCTCGGACCGTGAGTGCCAGGATTTACGGCCCGGCAGACTTGGTGTCCCGTGACCTACCAGGATTGAAGCTCGGCTGACTCTGTGTCCCCGAGACCTTTCAGGATTGCGAATCAAGCTGACTGCGGTCCCCTGTATCTGCCAGAGCGGCTAGAGTCGACTTGGTGTCATCGAGACCTGCTGGCGGATCAGGCTGATCATGGTCCCCTAATTTCACCAGTTTGCAGCTCGGGTTGACAGCGTGACGCCCGAGAGCTGCCAGGGGAATTGACAGATATTACAGGGGTACAATTAGGTGGTAGTTTCAAAAGATTTTGAGCCCTTTTATGCAGTTATGAATTTCATTTATTTTATACCAGCTTCTCTGATTTTTCATGCATTGATATCTTTATATTTGATCAGTTATGCAAGTACATTCATTAGCATATTTATTCATGTTTATTGAATTCCTTATATTGAAATATAGCTAAATTATCGATTTATATCCCTAGTTATTTCAAAACGGGGGTTATTATGTTCTAACTTGTTTTTAAGAACCTTATTTTTGTCCACTCACAACTTTAAACTTGTTTTTCGCCCCCAGGCCGTAGAAGTACGAAGGAAACCACTCGGGCCATCTTCCCAGCCTCCTAAGGGAGACGCAGGGCGACGACCAAAAGCGGGCTATCATAGTCAAATAAGTTGTCCATAAAAAGCGTCCTAAGGGAGACGCAGGGCGACGACCAAAAGCGTCCTTCGGGAGACGCAGCCTGCAAAGTAGCATCCTAAGGGGGTTGCAGGTTGCGCCAGGAATTTCCTAAGGGAGGTATCTAGGTTCCTACCCGTTTCCTAAGGGGGCAGGATAGTCATACAGTTGTCCATAAGCAGCGTCCTAAGGGAGACGCAGGGCAATGACCAGAAGCGTCTTAAGCGTTTTCTGAAAAAATGCAGAATACCCCTGAAGTCCCTCAAGGGGGACCCTGGCTTTTGCCAAAATCCCAAGGAAAATAAACAGCAAGACACTAACCGATTACTCAATCAGTTCACAAGACAATATGCAAATTGAAGTTGAAAAAATAAAGACTGAAATTTCCATAGCAAAGTGACCAACCGGCCAAGTTTAAACAAAAAGAAGATGGTCAAAACAAGACCAATTATTCTAAACAAAGTGTAGACTACAAAAGCTGAAAAGAAATAAAGAAGTCTTCGTCTACTCCAAAATGCCAGCAGGAGACCCCTGATCTACAGCCTCTTCAGCGTCCACCTGATCATCCACGCTCCAAAACCACTCCTTTTTGAAGCAGATGAAATGTTGCTTCTCTTTGTTTTTCCAAGGAAAGACTTGAAAAAGTACCAAGATCACCAGCCTGACGGACTTGATCAACCAGCTCAGTGCAAGCAGATGGACTTGATAGAAAGTGCATCTTGAGCAGATCAGACACGCCCGCATCCCCTATAGGGCTGGGCTTGTCCACCTTTGGATCAGCCGCTGATGTTGCAGAAGAACCTTTTTCCCGAGCAGATGACTCTCTTGCTTTCTTAGCCTCTGCCAACCTTACTTCCAAAGGAATTAACGACGATGAATCAACTCCACGCTTGACTGCTTGTGACTCAACAGTTAGATCATGATGGTTGGATGGATGAGTAGACCTCGCACATCGACCTCTACCCTTTGATTGGTGCAAATGACCTGAACTTCGGAGAGGAAAATCAGCATCTCTTGGCTTCTCAACAGGTGAGCTGGACCGTGCACGAACTACGTCGCAGAGCATATCACGATCTCCAAACTTATCAGCAAGAGGCTTAAAGGGAACATCCCTAATGTTGCGCATACCACCAATCTTCTTGCTATCTGCACCAACAAGATGTTTGACTATGGCAGATGACGCGAGAATAGCTCCTACTTGGGTTTTCTCAGCAGAAGGGAGCCTTGGCTTCTTCCTCAATGGAGACACATTCCTCGCCCGTAAAGAAGTAGCTGGAGTTCTCGAAGACTTGACATCGGCCTTTCTTTTTGGTGGGGGTTCAGCAAAGCACTCATCCTATTCAGCAGATAGATCATCAGGTTCCGGACCATTCTGCTTCTATCTCTCGACATCCTCGGCAGGGGGCAGACCACCGTCTTCCTCCCGATACTCGCTCAACAGCCAGGGCCACTCACAAAACTTTCGGGGAATGTTCAAAGCACGGCGGACCTTAGCTATGTCAGGCCCAAGCTCCAATTGCTTGCTGATGTCACTCACTACAAGCAGAAGATAGAAGTTAGTCAGCCACACTTCAAGAAACTCAAATAAAAAGGGAACAGATCATAAATCTCAAAAAGACACACCATAGCAATAAGTGATAGGAACAAGGGGGTTATCGCCAACGTCGCCCTCCCACCATCCACTGACTTCCAACACGTCGTCATGCCAAGCGTGATCTCCTTGACTAAGACTAGGGCTAGCAATGGGTCGTGTCGTGTCGGGTTCGTGTCGTGTCGGAATAATAAACGTGTCAAGAATGCTCAACCCGAACCCAACCCATTTAATAAACGTGTCGTGTCGGGTTCGGGTCGTCTTTTATCGTGCGGGTTTCGAGTCGGGTAACGGGTTCATAAATAATAACATGCATGTTACAAAACCCACAACCGAAAAAATTTAAATTAAAAAAAACAGAGAGAGTAGAGAAAATATAAGAAAAAGAAAGAAAAAAAAAAGATAGAGAGATGAGAGAAGAGAGAAGGAAAAGAAAGAAAGAAAAATAGAGAGAGAGAGAGAGAGAGAGAGAGAGAGAGAGAGAGAGAGAGAGAGAGGAGAGAAGATCGAAGGAAAGAAAGAAAGAGAAAAGAAAGATGAGAGAAAACTAAAGAGAAAGAAAAGAAAGAAGAAAAAAAAAAGGAGAGAAGAGGAAAGGAAAAGAGAGAAGAAGAAAAAAAGGGAGAAAGAAGAAAGAACGAAAAAAAAGGGAAAAAAAATAAGAAGAGGAGAAGAGAGACCGAAAATAAAGGAAAACACAAAAGAAAAAGAAACATTATAAATATCAAAATGTATACTATAAAATCACAAAATTGTTTGTAGCATGGTGGATAAGGTGTTTGAGAGAAATGAAGATGGTAGGAGTTCAAAACCCCTTGTGTGTGTTTTGAAATCTCCATTTGTCTTTATTTTTTAGTGGGTTAGCGGGTTGTACACGGGTTGACACGACCCGTGACACGACCCGTTTAATAAACGGGTTAGATAGGTATTATAGCGGGTTAGCGGGGTGACCCGAAACCCACCCGTTTATTAAACGGGTCAGAACGGGTTGACCCGAAATTGACCTGTTTTTTTATCGTGCGGGTTGAACCCGCTAATTTCTCGTGCGGGTTTCGAGTCGTGTATTGGGTCGTGTCCGAAATTGCCACCCCTAACTAAGACCGTCGAACAGCCTGGACCTGTAGACGCGAACTTGGGCATACCGCTCGAAATGCCTCACTTCAAAAAAATAAAAGAACTCTCACACCGTCAACTCCAGCGTAAAGAAATGGCTCAGATTCTCGAAGCACATGATATCCCGATAAACGTTGGGAGTACTCTGGCTCGGAGCACACCCCATGGAGCAGAACACCTCCTTGAAGAGCTTCGACAGCGGGAATTTGAAGCCCAGGGAAAAATAAAAAGGACGGAAGGTAATGATCCTAGCACCAGGATCATTCACATCCTCAAAAGGATCGTTATCACTTCGAGACTTCAATAGCTTGACCTGCACATCATCTGGAATGGCATGAGCGAAAGCAGCCCGCCATTTTTGGAACTAAGCGTCGGTCGTGACGCGGTGCAAGTTGGCCATTAACTTCTTGCTGGGCACTACGGAGCTTCCCCACAAATACAAAGGCACCTGAGAGCTTGGAGCCTTGCTACCGTCTCTAGAAGACATGGTTGGTCAATGAACAACTACAAGAAGAGAAGAAAATTCTACAAGTTAGAATTCCAACCAAAAAAAAAAGAAAAAAGAAAAAAAAAGGATGGTAGAAAAAGAGGGAAAAAAAAGAAAAAAAGGAAAGCAGCCCATCAGTCCCTTCATCCCAGCACGCATGCAGCCCAACTACAGACTAGCCCAGTCCTCCAGCTCCTGCACGCAAGGCCTGCCTACTTGGCCCAGGCCCATGTTGCGCAACCCAGCGCCTTCTCACCCAAACGCCAGCAACGTGGTCTGCTTGCCCGGCGCAAGCCCACGATGCGCAAGGCCCAGCACTTTTCTGCCTCAGCTCCGAAGCCTAGTGCCTCCTTCTGCCTTGGGCTTGGCTCTTCCATGCTCTTGCTTCAGGCCCAGCGCGCATCTGCTCCAGCCCAGGCCAGGTAGCTCCAAGACCAGCATGCGCCTCATGCCTCATTCGATTCCAACACGAATTCCTCAGCTATTTGTCAACTATTGCTCACGAATTGCAACTCATGCTGGACCATCTCCTTGCTGCCAAAAATCAAAATATATATATATATATATATACGTACATATATATTTTTACGAGCTCGACTTACTTGGGATGCACGGCAACTCCTCTCCTCAACAAGTAGTACAAATTCTCCAAAATTTTTCTCAAGCCAGAAGGTAGAGAAGTTAAGTTTGCGATGTGAGAAAGAGTGAAGAGAAACCCTGTATTTATACAAGTTGGACAACCCGGATCAAGAAGGAATCGCAAGCTCATTCCTACTGGGAATCCAACTCCAACAACAGTCAGAAGCCTACACCAATTGGGAATCCGATCTGTGAAGGAGTCCAACTCACATAATAAAGCCCAGACACAGTTGAAGAGCCCAAAAAAAATAATTTCATCTCCTACATGCGCCACAAGCGCCATGCAGAAGTTGGGGGCATTTGTGGGAGCATATATTTTCGTCTCCAATCAGGGCACGCCACGTGGAAAAGAAGATTATCTCTTAAATTAATTAATTAAACTAGTTTATCTGGCTAATTATTAATAGCATTACTTTCGACCAAAAAAAATATTCTAAAAAAATTAGGAGCAGTAACAAGCCAAGTGTAAGTAACATGTAGACAAACTGAAACACAGATTAAAGCATGTAATGCCCTTTGCGAAGAGAAAAAGAAAAAGTGACAAAATAGATGACAATCACAAGTGAAACCCAAGGAGGGAAGGAAGGGCCATTAGGCTCTGCAGGCATGAATTTAATATCCTCTTGGTACCAAAAGCCCAGAGAAGAAAACCAAAGGCCCAAACAAGAGAATCCATAACAAATCGATCAAAGAGTTAAAGGAGGACTTTGAAGATCGCCCCCATGACCCTTTTCATTTCCTTCGAACAGAATGTCACTTAATGAGCCATGATTACCTTTTGAATAGTTTATTGGAGCATAAAATTCCAGCAAGATCGAAGTGATAATAGGCAGAGGTTTCCTGGCAATGGCATGGCGTGTACCTAGAATTTGTCATGCCATTTCACACCTTTCATTTCATGGGGCCATATCTTTTTAAAAGACACAAATAAAGCTGCCACTAGTTGGATTGTTTTTGTTACTTTCTCCCTTTTTTATCTTAAAGAAAGAAAAAAAAAACACATAATGATTTCATTTGCTTGACTCAAAATAATTGCTTTTTAAGTTAATGGATGCGCTTGTTTACCCGATTCAGGAAGAAAGTAGCAACCCCAAAACCTTATAAGAGCAACTTGCCTTTAGCCATGGCAAGGGGGGAGTTCGGACAGCCACTATTTACGTGAATAGTGGTTGCCCTTGTAAATAGTATTTTGTGTTTCCGCTAAAGGCAATTACTATTCATTTTTTTGTTTTTTTCACAAATTTTTTAATGAAAATAATTAATTTGGATAATATTTTCGGATAAGATTTCCGAGTTCCTATGTGTCAACACTATTCATAATCGGATAAAATTTCAAGATAAGATTTTTGGATTCAAATTTCGGATGAATTTCAAAATTCAAATTTCAGATAAATTTTTGGGTTCAAATTTCGGATTAATTTTAAAATTCAAATTTCATACAAATTTGGGTTCAAATTTCGGATTAATTTCAAATTTCAGATAAGATTTTCATCCAATCAAATCAAGCCACGTGGCATGTCTATCTTGCCAAAATTTTCTATAAAACCGGAAGCTCAACTCATACCTCTCACACCACATCTTTCTATATTTTCATTTCTCAGAGTTTAGAATTCATACTCCATTCATTCTCAGTGGAAGATTTTAGGAGATGCTTGGAGAGGCAAGAGCGAGAAACAAATGAGAGAAACCGTAGAGCAGATGAAATCAATGAGTTGCAGAGACAAGTCGATGAACAAGTTGTCATAGCAGTGGCTTTGCAAGATGAAGAGAACCAAGGTCGCCACCGTGGTTCACAAGTCGGCCGCCGCCGGAATGTGGACAGACATAGGCATTCTCGGGGTAAGAATCTTTTGGAAGATTATTTTATCCCAACTTCTTTGTACTCTGATATTGATTTTTGAAAGCGATTTAGAATGCAACCCCATTTGTTCAATAAAGTCATGCATGATATTTGCAATTATGATGCATACTTTGTTCAAAAGTGTGATGCTACTGGGGTTTTGGGGCTTCTTCAGGAGCAAAAGCTTACAGCTGTTATACGAATGTTGGCGTATGGAGCATCTGCTGATCAGGTGGATGATATTGCCCGGATGGGGAAGTCCACTACGTTGGAGGCTTTGGTAAGATTTTGTCAAGCTGTTAAAACTCTGTACACTAGGGACTACCTGCGTAGACCTACTCCCAGGGACCTCCAACGGCTTCTACAAAAAGCCGAAGCTCGAGGATTTCCAGGAATGATTAGTAGCATCGACTGCATGCACTGGCAATGGAAGAATTGCCCAACTGCCTGGCAAGGTGATTACGGAAATAGAAAAAAGGCCAAAAAAGTATCATCCTTGAAGCCGTTGCTGGCTTCGACACATGGGTTTGGCATGCCTTCTTTGGAGTTGCAGGATCCCAAAATGACCTCAACGTGCTGGGTCAATCCCCGGTCTTCAACGATGTATTGAGAGGCCAGGGCCCCAATATCACCTATCAAGTCAACAATACAATGTATCAGACGGGGTATTATCTAGCTGACGGCATCTACCCGAGGTGGACCAATTTTGTCAAATCCATTCCGAATCCCCGATCCCAGAAGCAAAAATTATTTGCTACCTATCAAGAGGGATACAAGAAAGATGTCGAAAGGTGTTTTGGCATCCTTCAAGCTCGGTGGTTGATTATTCGAGGTGCGGCCCGTATGTTTGATGAGGAGATCCTTAGAAGTATTATGATGACTTGCATCATCCTCCATAATATGATTGTGGAGGATGAGTACGATTATGATGCTTTAGAGGTCTACGCACCGGATCCAATGAACACGGCCTTGACACGGATTTATGAAAGGCCCATGGGGCCAAGTGGAGAACCGTTTGAGCCGGAACCGTTGGTGAGGGATGGTCATTTGATGACCTGAATGATAGATCGATATACAGAGATGCAATCTTCGTATATTCATGAAATGCGTCAAGTTCACTTGATGGAGCATCTATGGGAGGTGAAAGGCAATGAAGATGAATGATGGAGCATAGATGCTTTGGTTATGTTTTATTTAGTTATGGTTAGGTTGTGTTGTTTTTTTATTTATTATGGTTTGGTTGTGGTTTGTTATTATTATTGTGCCTTGTTTGTAGTTTTTTTTAATTTTAATTTTGTTTTGTTTGAAGTATGGAATATGTTGAATAAAAAGGTATTTTATTGAATGCTTTGTTTATTAAATAAAGAAATCTAATACAAGTCATTAAGAATTACTACTACTAAAATAAAATACATGAATTACAACAACTTTAATAGAAAACATGAAAAATACAAATACATAAAAGGTATGCTAACTAATTTAATGGTTTCCATCATTTAACCAATCTGTGTTGCTAGGCCCATCATCCCGGAAAAGTCTTCTTCTCATAACATCCCTTCGTTCTAGCTTCCAAAATTGTTTTGTTTCAAGGGACATATGACTTATATTCATCGCCATGGTTTCCCGATCTGTCTTGTCCATATCTTTTTTGAACAAATACTCCCTTTCTTGTGCATACTCGGCTTGAAGGGCCAACTCGTTATCCTGGCGTTTCTGTTCCATTTCAATTCTTATGCTGTTTTGCCTTGCAATTTCCTCCAAAAACTTTGAATTATTATTGCTTGAATTACCCGCTTTCTTTGCCTTCGCGGCCTTTCGGCCAATGGGCCTCGGCTCCTTTTCGATGGGTGAGTCTTGACTCATAGGGGAATCGAGAGGTGAATCCGATGTCATTGAATCACGGAGTGGCGTCTCGTTTAACACAACGGCGGGACCCGTCAGAATAATTATGAAGCGTTTGCAATATTTCACCACCTCCCAACATTCATGATGGTTGAAACTTTTTTTGCCATCCCCGGTTGCACCGAACCACATTTATGCTTGAATCATCTATTTAACAAAAAAATGGAAATGCAATAAATATTTAAAATATATTGGATATGCAAGTAACAAAAAAATAATAATGGAAATGCAATTAACCTTACAAATAAATTAGAAGTGCAAGAAAATTAAGAAACAAGTGGAAATGCAAGAAATATTAACAACATATTGAAAATGCAAGAAATATTAACAAAATATTGAAAATGCAAGAAATATTAACAAAATATTTAAAATGCAAGAAATATTAACAAAATATTTAAAATGCAATAAATATTAACAAAATATATATATTAGGAGATTAAACTTAATAAAACAAAAATTATAAAATACTTACCACGTTAGTATGATTTTCCCCGCTTCTATAGTTGTCCATCGCTTTTGCCAAGGCATCTCTCCATTTTCCCAACTCTTTATTGAGAATTTTCCATCTACTAGATAATGTCATCTCCGTATGAGTAGACCTCGGAATTTTTTCACAAAATTCGGCATGAATTTTTTTCCACATATGAAAAAATTTCATCTCATTGCCGGACACGGGACAATGACAAATTTGGAGCCAAGCCTCACACAAGGAAACATCTTCCATGGTGCTCCAAGCCCCTCCGGTTTCGATAGAAGAAGCCATAAAAATAAGAAATAAAAATGCAAGGTGAAAGAGAGGAAAATGTTGAGTAAAGAGTGAATAATAGTATAAGTATAATGAAATGTATGAGGATTGGTATTGAAAGTGAAGGGTATTGATAGGTATTTATAATAATAATAATAAAAAATCAGAATCTTTTAGAATTTTTTTTTAAAAATTTCTATTTTTTTCATAATTTTCTTGCCCAAAAAATGCCAGCCGTTGGATTGGATTCGGAGAAGCTGATCGGAGCGCTGGGGGCGTGACACGTGGCTTCTTCCCGTTGGAGCTGACGTCAGCGCGCGCTGGTTAAATTTTTTTTTTAATTTGAAACCAGCGCTGACGTCATAACACGCGGGCTTCACCTCGGGCTGAACTGGCTTTCGGGCCAGCCCGAGTTGGTGGGACCCACTCCCAGCCTCACGCTCCAATGGTAAAAAAACTTGAAACCAACGCTGACGTCACAACACGCGGACTTCACCTCGGGCTGAACTGGCCTTCGGGCCAACCCGAGTTGGTGGGACCCACTCCCAGTCCGAGCTTGAGCTCACCCCTAGAACGAATTTTCTCCCCTTCCCCCCCCCCCCCAAGGCCTTGGGCTCGGCTGCTCAGTGGAGTTGCTCTAATTTATTTCCATTCGTACAGTTTGTTTCTTCACCACACCTCATCCATGGCACTTGTGAGAGCAATTCAACAAACCTCCTCTTCTAATACTTCTCGATGTTGCCGTTATCACGTGTTCCTCAGTTTCAGAGGTGATGACACTCGCAAGACTTTCACTGACCACCTCTTCACAACCTTGGTCAATGCCGAATTTCGCACTTTCCGAGACGATGATGAGCTGGAGAGAGGAGAAGATCTTAAGCCCGAACTCCAGAAAGCAATCAAACACTCAAGAACTTCTGTTATTGTGTTTTCGAAAGACTAAGCATTGTCCAGATGGTGCCTACCTTGACGAGCTTGTGAAGATCCTTGAACGCAAGAGGACCTCACCTGACTATGTGGTTTTACCTGTCTTCTACGACGTGGATCCATCCCATGTTGCGGAAGCAGACAGGAAGTCTTGTAAGGGCATTTGCTAGACACCAAAAAACCCAACCGTCGAACAAAGTGAAGGAATGGCGGAAGGCACTTAAAGAGGTTGCAGATCTGGCAGGGATGGTCTTACAAAATCAAGCTGATGGGTAATCTCTTTCCTACCACTTATTTTATTTACAGTCTTTGTCTTTCTTTTGCAAACTCACTCCTAAAACTAAATATAATTCCTTCCAACGGGTTATTAATGGAGATTTAATATGATTTTTCTCTATCAGGGTGTGATAATTACAATATTTCTGAAATTTCCAATAAATGTTTTTAGGATAGCAGGTACAAATTGATTATAAAAAAATGTGTACACTCGTGGATTTTAGTTACAAAGCACTACAAAATATGCATGAAGCATCAAGATCAAATCCATAGAAAGTTTTGATGCCTAATCAATGAA
>NC_047653.1:19267707-19308722 GCF_902201215.1 Prunus dulcis | reverse complement strand
AAACATACTAATATACTCCACTTCCATAAGTTGAATTCAAAATACTAAGATACTTGAATCCAAATTATAAGAAAACAGGGATAAGAATTTCAGTTTCCTTTTGCTGCTCTAAATGGATCAGCCAGGTATTGCATGAACTCAAAATTTAATATATTCAGTTTTACACAAGTTCAGATCGAGTTCAATAAAACAAGAGCATATGCAGAGTATGATCCTTCTTTTCAAATTATCTAGAATATGATCCGAGTACCTTGAAAGCAACTGAGAAATCCGTGACCAATCCTCATTACCATCAGCATCAATGTTATTAGATGATTCTGAATGCTTTAACCGAGCAGATTCACCTTAAGAACAGGAAACATATTAGGACAAGCAATAAATGTACGCATGCAGAATGAAGTTGATGAAAGTTAAAATAGCACACACTAGGACAGTCAATTAGACTAAGGTACCCCAAAAGCCGGATTTGTTTGGCTTGATCGGACTAAGCTTTATATGATAAAACTGGCAGGATTTTGAGCTGACTTTTTAGGCCAGATTTGAAATTCAGGCTGATCTTGGTCTACCCTCAGATCAACCAAAACATGGCCCAATCTGATTTGGTTTCTATGCCTATGACTTGGTTTGTATGCTTATGGGATATGTGCCTAGAAATTGTATATAAATTTTAATTTTAATTTTAATTTGTTTTTTTTAATCAAAATATTATGATTTTGGTTCGACAAACATTAGTTTTAAGAGCTTATTATATACTGATTACTGAGCTATATAGGTTTATTGAAGCATAAAATTTGGATCCAGCAAGATCGAAGTGATAATAGGCAGAGGTTTCCTGGCAATGGCATGGTGTGTACCTAGAATTTGTCATGACATTATTCACTTTTCATTTCAAGGGGCCATATCTTCTTAAAAGACACAAATAAAGCTGCCACTAGTTGGATTGTTTTGTTACTTTCTCCCTTTTTTATCTTAAACAAAGAAAAAAAAACAAACACACACACATAAAGATTCCATTTGCTCGACTCAAAATTGTTGCTTTTTAAGTCAATGGATGGATGATCCTTTCATTTGGTCATTCGCAAGCTGCTTGTTTATACAATCCATCCAGGCAGTATACTTGTTCACAAACCTCCATGGCACTTGTGAGAGCAGCCGATCCACAAACCTCCTCTGTTTCCAGTACTTGTCGATATTATCGTTATGACGTGTTCCTGAGTTTCAGAGGCCAAGACACTCGCAAGACTTTCACTGACCACCTCTACGCGAACCTTGTCAAAGCCGGATTTCGCACTTTCCGAGACGACGATGAAGTCGAGAGAGGAGAAGGTATCAAGCCCGAACTGCAGAAAGCAATCAAATACTCACGAACTTCTGTTATTGTGTTCTCGAAAAACTACGCATCGTCCAGATGGTGCCTTAACGAGCTCGTCATGATCCTTGAACGGCTCTCAGCTGACCATGTCGTTTTACCTGTCTTCTACGACGTGGATCCATCCGATGTGCGGAACCAGACAGGAAGTCTTGCAAAGGCATTTGCTAGACACCAAAAAACCCAACCGTCGAACAAAGTGAAGGAATGGCGGAAGGCACTTAAAGAGGTTGCAGATCTGGCAGGGATGGTCTTACAAAATCAAGCTGATGGGTAATCTCTTTCCTACCACTTCTTTTATTTACAGTCTTTGTCTTTCTTTTGCAAACTCACTCCTAAAACTAAATATAATTCCTTTCAACGGGTTATTAATGGAGATTTAATATGATTTTTCTCTATCAGGGTGTGATAATTACAATATTTCTGAAATTTCCAATAAATGTTTTTAGGATAGCAGGTACAAATTGATTATAAAAAAATGTGTACACTCGTGGGTTTTAGTTACAAAGCACCACAAAATATGCATGAAGCATCAAGATCAAATCCATAGAAAGTTTTGATGCCTAATCAATGAAAATCAAAATGGAACACAAATTTACGTTCCATAAGAATGTTTTTCAGAAACCCCAAGCTCATTTTAAGCAAATCAAACAAATCTGAAAGTTGGGTTTTCCAAATGAGAAGATGTACAAAAATTGATGGAAAAATAAACTTAGTTGACGTATTGTGCTATTGCAAGGATGTTTGAATTCTTTTTTCATTGGATTGCGACTTTTCAGATACGAGTCAAAGTTTATCAACAAGATTGTTCAAGTGATAGGAGAAAAACTAAGGCGTAAACCCCTAAGTGTTCCCCACATCATGATCGGAATGCATTCTCGATTAAACGAACTGAATTTATGGTTACAAGATGGATCAGATGATGTTGGCATACTTGTAATTTATGGCATGAGTGGAATAGGGAAGACAACCATTGCAAAGTTTGTTTATAATTCAAACTATGGAAGGTTTGAAGGAGGGAGCTTCCTTGAAAACATAAGAGAAGTTTCGCAGCAACCCAATGGCTTAGTTCAATTACAAACACAGCTTCTTTCTAATATTTTGAATGGGAGAAATATGAAAATAAGCAGTGTTAGTGAAGGATTAACTGAGATTGAAGATGCAATAAGCTCTAAGAAGGTTCTCCTTGTTCTCGATGATGTGGATCATATGGATCAATTAGATGCAGTATTTCAGATGAAAGATCAGTTTTATCCAGGAAGTAAAATCATAATAACAACTAGGCATGCAAGATTGTTAAGGGCTCATCAAGTTACTAAGGTGCATGAAGTTGAAACTTTGAATTCCGAGGAATCATTGGAGCTTTTTAGTTGGCACGCTTTTGGTCAAGACCATCCCATTGAAGGTTACATAGAATATTCGCAAAAAATAGTGGGTCATTGCGGAGGACTTCCATTAGCTCTTAAAGTTTTAGGTTCTTCTATGTACTTGGGGGATAGTATAGATGTATGGAAAAGTGCATTGGAGAAGTTAGAAGCCATTCCAAATGGGGAAATAGTAAATAAACTAAGAGTAAGCTATGACTCTTTGCAAGATGACCATGACCGAAATTTATTCCTCCACATTGCTTGTTTCTTTATCGGAAAGGACAAGGACTACATTGTTAACATACTAGATGGATGTGATTTCCATACAATTGTTGGCATTCAAAATCTCATCGATAGATGTTTGGTGAGTATTGATGGTAAGGTGGTGCAGATGCATGACATGATCCTTGGAATGGGAAGACAAATTGTTCGCCTAGAATCAGAGAAGCCTTGGAAGCGTAGTAGAGTGTGGCGACATAAGGATGCCTTCAATATCTTGACAGAAAAGAATGTAAGAAAAATGTCGTATATGCACACATATATGTTTTTCATTTGTAAATGTTTTTAAAATGTTTTTCCCCTTTCTTCTGTAGGGTACAGATTCAATTGAAGGCCTTGTCCTCGACATGCACATGCTCCCTAGAAACAGTCACATAAACTCAACGGAGATAGTCTTGGAAACCAATGCGTTTGCAAGGATGCATGAACTAAAACTACTCCATCTTAGTCATGTACAACTCGACGGATCTTATGCAGAATTTTGTACAAGATTAAGATGGTTGTGTTGGAATAAGTTTCCTTTGGATTCTATACCCACAGATTTTCCATTGGGGAGCCTGGTTGTTCTTGAAATGCAATATAGCGGCTTGAGGCAAGTCTTCAAAGGAACAAAAGTATGTTACTCTATGCTTTTCAATTTTCACTTTCATTTGGCTTTTAGTTTCGTTAAAAATATATATATATATATATCTATAACAATTAACTCCCCCCCAATTTTTTCCTCTGTTCATTTTTTCCCCTATAGCGTCTTTCATCATTGAAGATCCTTGATCTCAGCCATTCTCATTCACTTACAGAAATCACCGACTTCTCATGTTGCCCAAATCTAGAGAAATTGATTCTTGTAGATTGTGAAAGACTGGTTGATGTCAATGAATCCATTGGGAACCTTGAGAGACTTGTTTACTTAAGTATGAAGGATTGCAAAAATATTAGGATGCTTCCAGAGAACATGTTTATGCTAAAATCACTTGAAACACTTATTATATCTGGTTGCACAAATCTTAATGAGTTATCAGTTGAGATGTTAAGGAACATGGAATTTCTGAAAGTGCTTGAGATGGATGAAATTCCGATAACTCAATTATGGCGAGGAAGAAGTTCATGTATCTTGAGTTCTTTACCATGCTCTTTAGTAAATTTAAGTGTTTGGGGTTGCAATCTTTCGGATGATGACTTTCCTAGGGATTTTAGTAATTTATCCTCATTGCGAAGACTAAATGTAGGGAATAATCCAATTTGTGTCCTACCAAATTGCATCCAAGGTTTAACAAGGCTCGATAAACTCTCTTTTCCCATGTGTAAGAGGCTCAAATCGCTTGTGGGTTTACCAGAAGTAGATGACTTGGATATCCAACATTGCATATCTTTGGAAAAAATAACATATCAGTACTTTCCACGCTTTAATGGTTACTTTCGACATCATATTTGGCCACTTACCCTTCCGCATGAGAACCGCAACCTAGTTGAGTGGGAGGATAGTTACAAGGTAGAACCTATTGGAAGGGTTGACGTAGATATGATCAACCTCTTGGGCTTGTGCAACTTGGAATCCATGGCACCCATTTGGATTCGAAAAACATTCTGTAGTGCAATAGATCAAAGTCCTGTCCAGGTGCGCCTCTCTCTCTCTCTCTCTCTCTCTCTCTCTCTCTCTCTCATATGATCAGAGCACTTCCAGCAGTTTGCCCCTTGTCATGGCAAGGGGGGACTAGGGCAGCTACTATTCACTTAAATAGTGACTGCCCTTGCAAAAAACACTTTCAGTGGTTGCCCTTTGCCATGACAAATACTAGTTATTTTATTTGTTTTTTTACAACTTTTTCAACCTAAACAATTACTTTGGATAATATTTTCGGATAAGATTTTTGGGTTCTTACGTGTCAATACTGTTCATATCTCATAATCGGATAAAATTTTCGGATAAGATTTTCGGTTTCAAATTTCATATAAATTTCAAAATCCAAATTTTCGAATAAGATATCATGCTCCATGCCCCTCCGTTTTCAATAGAAGAAGCCATTATATGATAGTAAAAAAAAAAACTTGAAAGTGAAAAAAAATATTGAGTAGAAAGTGAATAATAGTAGAAGGATTTGGTGTTAAAAGTGAAGAGTATTTGTTGGTATTTATTTTTAAAAAAAATGTTTAGTATTTTTTTAAAAAAATTTCCATTTTATTTCATTTTTTTATTGCACAAAAATTAGCTGCAGTTGGATTGGAGAAAAAAATCTTATCGGAGAGCCCAGAGTGCGACATGTGACTGTAGCGGCACTATAGCGTTGCAGCACTGTAGCAACACTGTAGCTCGCTGACGTCAGCACCAAAACTCGGGCTGAAGCTCAGGCCAACCCATGTTGCTGGGTCCCACCTTGTGCCCGGGCTTTATTTTGTTGCTGGAAACAGCTTTTTGGCCCAAACACCCCCCAGCCCTCCCCTTGGTTGCACTGCTGGAAATGCTCTCAAAGGAAAGAGTTAACTAATATGGTCATTTCCATTGCATATATATAGGGACTGTACGAACGTGGTATATTCAGCACATTTTTTGCCGGGAATGAGGTTCCGGGCCGATTCAGCCATAAAAGTAGAAGGTCCTCCATATCTTTTACTATGACTTCACACAGAATTCAAGCCTTGGTCATCTTCGCTGCCTATGAGAATACCGTCTCTGATCGTCCTTGGTATTCGGCCGTCTCTGATCGTCCTTGGTATTCGGAGCATTTTTTTTGTGGTTTTGGTGCAGAGATCATGGCTAGAGTCAGAAATAAGAGCAAGGGTCAGAAGTGGTACTATGGCCCATCACAGTACGGTATTCCAGGTGAAGGAGAAGACATGATATGGTTAAGCCACTGGAAGTTTCAGAATGATCAGTTAGAAGGCGGCGATCGAGTGGTTGTTTCAGTTTTTACGCCCTCTTGTTTTCCAGTAAAGGAGTTAGGCATCCAGATTGTGCAGGAACAAGAGGAGAATCATAATACTATGATGAGTCCCCAACACAAAACCATTCCACTTCTTGCAAATTATTCTACTCATGATGAACACTCAATGGACGAATTCTTCAATGATGAGGACTCTGATGAAGATACAACAGGTGTGTTGCTTATTGACGCATTTGATCTTACCCCAACTATTTCTAAAATAAACTAAATAATAAAAAATGAGGCCCCTAATATATTAAATTAGAATAACAAATCTATGTTGTTAGGATCGGATGATCATATACGCTCGTTACAGGCCAGTCCCTATTCATTTGAAAAGCAAGCTTCCTCCTCTAATTTGTTGGGATTTTCTGTGTTTTCCAGACAAAGAAGAAGAGCAGGATGATCACGCTATTGCAGCTACTACAGGCAGCAATAAATCCGGCGGCCTCCGTGGCTGGAAGGTGCTCATCACCGCAGCTTGCTTCTTTCTCACTCTTTCTCTAATCACTCGCTCTTCTCTCTCTCAAAGAAAGAAGCGACAGTCCACAAGCCGTGGCTGAATTTTTTGTACATCTCAACTCAACAGCTGGTTAATTGCCTGACAGAGTGGCTTTCTCCCTTCATATAAATTAGCATCAAACTTTTGTCTTTGCATATATAATTATATATATCCAATGTCTTCCTAAGACCAATTCGTTTCATAGCATCAAATACATCTTCTACTGATCTAATCAATTACAAAATTTAAGAGCCTGATCCAAAGGCCTATGCTACAGAAGCTCGTTTCTGGTTCAACCCATACAAATTATTGGGGTCAGGAGGAACCATAGTTGGGTCATAGTCATAGGCTCCGGGGCCATGAAATTTACGATCTTCTCATGAACATTATACCTGCAAAAACATATTCATTAATGCAGGAACCTTCAACATTAATTCTGGCCTAATAACAGATTCTCCAAAAGAATTCCAAAACAACATCATAGCAGTCACATACGGAAGCAAAGAATCTATATTGAACCTTATCTTGCGACTCTTAGAGGCTCGTCTGTCAAGAATATTCCTCTTCTTAGTATGCAACTTTTTCAGAGAATAAAAGGCCGTCTCTGTGATTAATCAAATAGTGGAAAATCAGAATCACTAAATAATATGCTGGCAGTATAGGTCTTGATTAACTGGAACAACTATGACAGAGTGCTCTATTTTGAACTCTATTATAGAAACTTGAAATCATAGAGTTCAGGATCAACCAAGTTTACCAGAAGATGTTGGGTCGCCATCAGTTCACCAGATTCGCGTTGTGTCTCCTATCAGAGTAAAGGAATAAAATTAATCAATTTGTGCAAATAGAAACATAACTTTCATGACAGATCAAGAAGGAAATTAAAGCAAGCCTCACAAGCACATAAAAGCGGGAAATAAACCAAAATATTAATTAAAAAATAAAATTAAAGCTAATGACACATGATGAGTATTAATTACTAGATGTACAGAGGTAAGAAAAAACTATCTTTATGATGTTATCAATGAAGCACAATTCTGTCTGAGCATGCCCAAGCAACCTTGGGAACTCAAGTTAGAGGGAAGATTTAATATCTTATAGTGCCAAATACACCAACTGTTGATCGCTTTATCTTTATCTGCTTAACCATTCTGCATGGATCTCTCATATAAGAAGCAACTTGTTCACTGATATTCTGCAATTTTGGAAAGGAAAATTCATTCCTGTTCAATATCTGGCGAAGCATGGCTATAAGTCCACTCATAGGTTGGGGCTTAATTACAAAGTTCAATCATAGGGCCAAACCTGATTAAAAGCATGCAGCTTGCTTTTAATAGCAGCAGCACCTGTGGTCACTGGAATTTGGATGATCAGTTACAAGGTGGCGATGAAGTGGTTGTTTCTGTAATTATGAAATCTGGGCTTCTGGTAAAGGAGTTGTGCTAAAATATGAAAATTATGGGAGAATATTTGTTTGTGGGAATTTTCTGTGTATTCTTCTACTTGTATGAGGTCATATTTATAATACAACAAAACTTGAATGGACAAGTAAATAATAAATTCCTAAATCCATTTACAGTAGGAAATCAGGAATTAAAGTAAATCAATTACAATTATAATAGGAATTCTTGGTGTGTAAGGAAAGTAAGTCAATATCCACAAGTCACACCAACACTCCCCCTCACGTTGGTGCATAGATGTCGCCAATGCCCAACTGATCCAGTGAATTGTGGAATGCTTTACTGGAAATTGCCTTTGTCAAAATATCCGCCAATTGATCCTCGGATTTCACAAAAGGAAACTGAAACACTTTAGCCTCAAGCTTCTGTTTGATGAAGTGTCGATCCACCTCAACATGTTTAGTACGATCATGTGAACCGGATTCTGTGCAATGGCTATAGCAGCCTTGTTGTCACAAAAGAGATTCATTGTGGATGTAGGTTTATACCCAAGTTCAGTAAGCAACTTTCTTAACCAAAGAAGTTCACAAATCCCTTTAGTCATGCCTTTGAACTCGGCTTCTGCACTGGATAAAGCTACTACATTCTGTTTCTTGCTTCTCCATGTCACCAAATTACCTCCCACGAATGTAAAGTAACCCGATGTGGATTTTCTATCTGTTACATTACCTGCCCAATCTGCATCTGAATAACCATCAATATTTAGATGACCATGCTTTGAGAACATAAGTCCTTTTCTAGGTGCAGACTTCAAATATCTAAGTATCCGAAGAACTGCATTCATGTGGTCTTCACTTGGAGAGTGCATAAATTGACTGACAACTCTCACCGCATAAGCAATGTCTGGTCAAGTATGTGACAAATAGATCAATCTTCCCACTAACCTTTGGTATCTTTCTTTGTTAGTTGGAACTTGATCCAGATATTCTCCAAGATGATGATTCTGAACAATAGGAGTGTCCGCAGGTTTGCAATCTAGCATTCCTATGTCTGTCAACAAGTCCAAGACATATTTCCTTTGAGAGAGAAATATGCCTTGCTGTGATCGAGCCACCTCAATTCCCAAGAAATACTTGAGTCCACCTAGATCCTTCATCTCAAACTCAGTAGCCAAATAGTCTTGTAGCTGTGATATTTCCTGTTTATCATTCCCAGTAATAATCATATCATCAACATAGATTATTAATGTTGTTACCTTCCCTTTTCGATGTTTCAAGAACAGAGTATGATCTGAGTTGCACTGTTTGAAACCATTGTTCTTCATTGCCATGGTGAACCGTCCAAACCATGCACGTGGTGACTGTTTCAATCCATACAATGCTTTTCTTAACCTGCAAACTATTCCAGTCTGAGTAGTATTATATCCAGGAGGAATGTCCATGTACACCTCCTCCGTGAGTTCGCCATATAGAAAAGCATTCTTTACATCAAACTGGTGTAGTGGCCAATCCAAATTAGCTGCAAGGGACAATAAGACTCTGACGGTGTTTAACTTTGCAACTGGTGCAAAAGTTTCTTCATAGTCTATACCATAGGTCTGTGTGTACCCTTTTGCCACAAGTCTTGCCTTGTATCGCTCGATAGATCCATCTGCATTATGTTTTATAGTAAACACCCATCTACATCCGATAGTCTTTTTTCCTCGTGGTATAGTCTCCAATGTCCAAGTCTGATTTTTCTCAAGAGCTTTCATCTCCTCTTTTATAGCTTGGACCCACTTAGGATCTTTCAATGCTTCAGAGACCTTGGTTGGAATATGGATAGCAGACAACTGATGCACAAAAGCCTTGAGTGGTTCAGCCAGCTTCTCAGTGGATACATGATTTGCAATTGGATACTTGGATGTCTTGCCAATATCAGGTGAATAACGGTTTGGTGGCTTCCCACGATTTTGCCTAAAAGGTAATTGATATCCAATAGTTTTATCCTCTAAATGCACAAGTCTAGTAGGAGTATTTACCTCAAAGATATTCTCAGGAGATTGGTCCGTTGGTACTGTTGAATGAGAGGGGGGTCTTCATCTTGTTGTTCTGAGTTGTCTGTAAGAGTATGACTCGAATCAAAAACATCTTCGCAAGGGTTAGGCGATCGATCGTTGTTTGGCAAAGAGCATTCGCACGTGCTAGACTCGGGACGATCGATTGTTATTGTTTCTTGGCCGAGAGCAATCTTCGTGCATAGATGAATATCCTCATGTTCCAAGCTGCTCCAATTGAGCTCTTCACTCGGTATCTCCCCCTGAATAGTAGAATTGGATGCTGGGTCATAGAAGAACATATCTGATTCTAGAAAGGTGACATCCAAAGTGACATAGGTTCGCCGGGTAGGAGGGTGATAACATCGGTAGCCTTTCTGATGAGTGGCATAACCCAAAAAAACACAACGAAGCGCACATGGATCAAGTTTGCTTCGTTGATTTTTGTGGAGATGAACGAAGGCCACACAGCCAAAAATGCAAGGGGTAAGCACCAAAACAGAGGGCAGAGGCCCGTGTTGCGCGAGCACTTGTAATGGAGTTTTGAAGTTCAAGACCCCAGATGGCATGAGGTTGATAAGGTGGACAGCAGTGACAGCAGCATCATCCCAGTGATGACGAGGAACATGGCCATCAATGAGAAGAGCACGGGCTGTTTCAAGGAGATGACGATTCTTCCGTTCGGCAACACCATTTTGTTGTGGTGTCTGGGGGCAAGTTGTCTCATGAATAATGCCATGTGTCTGGAGGTAAGTCTGAAAATCATGATTAACAAATTCTCCACCGTTGTCAGAGCGAAGAATCTGTATTCGAGCATTGAACTGTGTTTCCATCTGTTTGTGAAAGGATTGGAACAGGGAAAACACTTCATTCTTATTTTTCATCAAATAAAGCCATGTCATCCGTGTACAATCATTTATGAATGTGACAAACCAACGAATACCGGAATGAGTAGAAATAGGTGAGGGTCCCCAAACATGAGAATGAATTAAAGCAAAAGGAATAGTACTTTTATTCATACTTAAAGGATAGGATGCTCTATGACTCTTGGCTAGAATGCAAGTGTCACATTTAAAATCTGAGTCCTTAAATACAGAAAACAATTCGGGCAATAAGTGTCTCATATAACCAAAAGATGGATGCCCCAAACGTCGGTGCCAGAGCCAAATTTGTTGGTGCTTGTCATCAGATGGATGCTTTACACTATTGGCACGTCCCATACTGAAGTCATCCACATAGTACAGCCCCCCTCTTTTAGTACCACGCCCAATGATCTCCTTGGTGAGAATATCCTGTAGTAAACAAAAATTGGGATAAATTAGTGCACAACAATTTAGTTGTTCAGTGGCCTGACTTACAGACATTAATTTATTAGACAAAGATAGAACGAGTAGAGTATTAGAAAGGGACAGAGAAGGTGAAAGGGCAACAGTGTCGGCCCCTGTCACAGGATAGGTAACTCCATTTGCATTGGCAATACTTGTGCGGCGGGGTGTAGTGGTGTGCAAAAAATCATTCGGATCAAAGGTCATATGATCAGTGGCGCCAGAATCAATTATCCAACCAGTAGTATCTCGTAGATTAGAAGTATGAAATGCATAACCACAGTTACCTGAGACATCCGGAAGCGCGGGACTATCAGGAAGATCTACCTGCGGGAACAAGGCTAATGGGGGTTCGGTAGAGACAAGAGCAACACGGCCGGAATTACTAGCAGTTTCTTTGAGCTTGCGAGCGCGGAGGTTCTCCCACCAATCAGGATAACCATTTAGCTTAAAACAGGTGTCACGGGTATGTTTGAGGTTGCCACAGTGCGTGCAACCACTTCCATCAGTCGGAGCCTTGGGATGGGAAGGTGGGATGGTTTTAGGAAGTGGCGCACCAGCAGCAGTAGCATATGACTGGATCTGAAGGTGGGCCGCAGTAGAGGAATTATGGGGCTGTCCGGCACGAGTAGGGGGACCTGATCGAGGCGTACTCTTGGCCGCTAAGCCAGCACCAGTGGCTCGATCGGATGAACCCATCATCACTGCTTGTCGAACATCTTCACGGCGAACATAGGCATAAGCTTGGTCAACAGTAGGGAATGGAGTCATGTGAAGAACATCACTTCGGGCCTTATCAAGACGATCATCAAGGCCATCCAAAAATATGTAAACTCGATCTTCATGCAGAATATCATTATAGCGCTTGATATCACTTTCATACTCCATCATATTTGGACGACGAAAATCAATTTCTCTCCATAAGCTTTGGAGAGTATTGTAATAAGTTTCAATGGAGCCACCAGCTTGTCGCATACAAGAGACTCGTCGTTTCAGATCATAAACCTGAGAGGTGTCAGTGCCATCATAGTAAGTTGTGGCAATTGCATCCCACACTGCTTTTGCCGTAGAAAATCGAATGAAATTGCCAATCAAGCTCTGCTCCAGAGAATTGATGAGCCATCCCTTCACAATAGAGTTCTCGGTGCGCCAGCGAGGAAACGTTGGAGCAGTCGAAGGAGGTTGTGGAAGATCGCCATTAATATATCCCAATTTGTCTTTGCCGGAGATATACAACTCTACAACTTGGGACCATAGGGCATAGTTGGTGCCATCCAACTTTATGCCAATCTGTGCAGCGGAAGCTTCATAGGTAATTGTCGTCGGAATCGTTGTCTGATTCGGGTTCAAGGTTGTCGTCTAATTCAAGGTCGGGGTTGTCGTCTGAGTCGAGGTCGGGGTCGTCTTGGTAGGATCCTGATTTAGGATCAATTTCGAGGTCTGAGTCTGCATCTGCATTAGTTGAGCCACCTGGGCACTCAACTCGGCTATGGTTGGTTGAGAAGGAGAGGAGGAAACAGTGGTGCTACCGCCATGAGGATTAGAAGAGTCATCCTCCCCCATGGTGGCGGCTAGGGTTTAGAAACTAGAGTCAGCAATCCCAAGATCGCCGCTCTGATACCATGCTAAAATATGAAAACTATGAGAGAATATTTGTTTGTGGGAATTTTCTGTGTATTCTTCTCCTTGTAGGAGGTCATATTTATAATACAACAAAACCTGAATGGGCAAGTAAATAATAAATTCCTAAATCCATTTACAATAGGAAATCAGAAATTAAAGTAAATCAATTACAATTATAATAGGAATTCTTGTTGTGTAAGGAAAGTAAGTCGATATCCACAAGTCACACAAACAAGTTGGACATCCGACTTGTGCAGATGCAACAAGAAGAGAATCATAATATGATGAGTATTTCCACAGATTCTTCTTATGATGATCGAATATGGTATAGCGTCTTGGGGACTCTGATGAAGAAGATACGAGGGGTGTGATGTTTTATTGAAGCATTTCATAATTTTACTCCAACTATTTCCAAATATAAAACAAAATAATAAATGAATCTATATTTTGATAGTCCCTACCTATTCACAGGTCAGTCCCTATTCATTTGAAAGACAAGTTTCCTCTCTAATTTGTTGGGATTTTCACTTGTCTTGTATGTATGTTTTCCAGGGGAGGTTTTCTCTCGTTTTGTACGTTTACCAGACGAAGAAGAAGAGCAACAGGATGATATCACAGTTGCAACCACTACAGGCAGCAATAACTCCAGCGGCCTCCGTGGCTGGAAGGTGCTCGCAGCTTGTTTCTGTTGTCCTGTTGGTATGAAAATGTAGCTGTCTTCTCTCTCAGGCAGAAAGAAGCGACCGTCCACAAGCCCCGGATGAATTTTTTGTACATCTCAACAGCAGACTATTTATTTTTGCATACATCCAATGTCATTTCGTAGCATCAAATGCATCTTCTTCGGAGATATTTTTATTGACCCCATTTGTTCAGTTTTAACATATCTTTGGGGTGGAAAACTGAAGTGGTGAGATTAGCATCTGCATCTGCTCTGTTGATATATTTTGTGATTTTTTTTTTTTAAAATTATGAGGAGATATAATATGTTGGCGGACCCATAATTTTTTTAGCGGAGGTGCAATATTGACCAAGTATGAAAAATAGAAATAATTTTTGGCGGCTTTTATTCCTTACACATCAAATAAAAAAACTTGATTTTATGGGATTTTAGTATGAAATATATATTGACTTAATGAGCCATCATTTTTAGTCTAAATCGTATTTTGCACTAAAACCGAATTTTCATATTTTGATTTGGTGGGAATTTGATTTTCTAGTATTTTTATTTGAATCCAAATAGGGGTACTTCTTTATTTACATTGTAAACTTAAGTAAATTGAGTAATATAAAAATAAATAAAAGTAAATTGCACCTCCTTACGCCTTACTAGGTCCGCCAAAGGAGTCTAAGTTGGGTATTTTAAATTGTGAAAGGTTTTAGCGCATTGAATCTAACTTAACTCTGTTTATATTCCTTTGCTTTTGCCTCTGTTTTTATCCCCTTCTCGTTTGGGTTGTTCAATGACATCAGATTTCGACCCAAAAAAAAAACATAATATCATCTAGTAAGAAATTAAAGAATACAACTTTATGATGTCATTTTTAATTTCAAAATTATTCCAATTGGAATTTGTCGGTTTCTGATCGTATTTGTGTTTACCAAGTTAAAAATTGTGCTCATGCCGACCCAACATCCACACCGTATCTCTCTGTCATAACCATCATATTAACTAAAGCTGAATTTTAGACATTTTTTGACTTCTTCGGATGGTGATGACAATAGATTAATTTACAAAGGGGATTTTAATTATTCGGTTGGTGATGGCACATGGCTAGCTAACAAAGAATCGCCGTTTTCTGTACATATTTTTATGTTCTTATCTTAATTTTCTATTAATTTAAGGTCCCGTAAACTATTACATTGTGTGGGGTCTGCCAACGTGGAGTCGACATAATTAATTAACAAATTCCTATATAACAGTTCAAATAATAATAATAATAATAATAATAATAATAAATTGGTGTGCTTAGTTGGAATAGATTAAAGAAACAAGAGATGACCTCAGAAAAACATGGGGGGAAAATGTTTGTGTTGTAGGGCAAAAAGTCTAAAAGAAAAAAATAATAATAATGGACAAATGAGACTTATATGTAGCGCTTGATCAATTATTAAACATCACATTAAATCCAATTCTACGTTTTGTGTTCAAATTCTCTTAATAACGCTTTTATCTATATATATATATATATATATAACAAAAAGTAGAGAATGATGAAACATTCAAAATACCAAAAAATGTCATTTGTTAATCCAAACAATAAGAATTAAAATTATTAATTAAATGAGGATAATATGGTAAATTGACACATTTTCATATTTTTAAAAAAATTAAAATTGAAAGAAAAATAAGATAATGAATTATATTTTTATGAAACACAACTACCCTTTTTTTTTTAATTCTAAAATAAATTTAATTTTTTTTTTTTTAAAAATGCCTTTCGCATGCCCGAAAGCGCATGCAGAGAAACTAGTCAATTATTAAAAGGTAAACTGCCGAATACCCTCCTGAACTATATCGACATCGAAATGTCCCTCATGGATTATTTTTTCAGCTAATTTAGCATTCGAATTATTTTAAATGGCCAATACCCCTGCCGTCAAGTTTTTAGATTTCTATTCAATTTTCTGTTAATTATAAGGATAAGTTTGTCATTTTACAAGGACAATACCAAAAAATAATAAAGAAATTGTAAAATCATAATTTCTTCTCTCTCTTTATTTTTTTTAAAATATTTTTTTTCCTTTTCCTTCTTCTCCTTCCCTCTCTTTTCTTTCTTCTCTCCCCGTCTCTGGAGAGACTGCTACTCCGTTGGCAAAGTAGAGGTTGTGGACCAGAACTTTGGTCTCTTTGGTTGTTGGGTTGTAGCTCATCAATCTGCCATGGGGTCTGCCCCCTAAAATATCCAATGTTGCTCGTTCACTGGAAAATACCCGATATGTGATGGGGTCGTAGATCATCAATCTGCAGTGTTGTAGAGGTGGGTCTTCTTCGACACCTCCACTGTTGCTCTTTCACTGGAAAAACATCCGCAGCTCTTTCACTGAAAAAACCTTACAGAAGTGGGATTGCAGAGAGAGGGTTTGGGGGATTGGGTGGGGAAGACGTTGATTGCTAGGTTTTGTTTTTGTTTTTTTTTTTTGGGAAATAGCTTAAAATGCCACCCTTTTCATAATTTTAACTAAAAATACCACCCCTTCCTAATTTGTTTTACAACTAACACATATAAATACATCTTTATTGTGAACTGATTGTACCCATATCAGTTTTTCAGAAATTGGCTTCTCTCTCTAACTCTTTTGGCTCTATCTCTTTGGCCGTCTCTCTCCCTCGTGTACCTCTCTCTCTTCGACGCAATCGTCTTTCTCCCTCAGCGGTGGCTGTTCATCCAAGCGTAACTCGACCGTTGACATCCAAGAGGTACTGTTCATATACCTTTTCTTTGAAATTTGGGGTTTTTGTAAATTTGGTTTAGGGTTTTAGTGTTTAGGGTTTGCTTAGAAATTGTGTTTGGGTTTATGGGTTTCTATGAACTGGGTAATAACTCACACCCACTCTCACTCGCTCGCAGGCACTGTTTACAGAAATCAAACTCTTCATTTTGTCACAGAACGTTTGGGCTTTGTTCACCGTTGTCTGGGTAAGTCTCAACTATCTATACTGTTTGATGAGATTTTAAGCTCTGGGCTCTGTGATTTCTACAATAATTAATTCCACAATATTCTGATTTTACTTGTTCAAATCAAAGCAAAGGAAGGGACGTTGTTTATGGATGGGTAATTGTCAAAAACGACTTCTGGAATCTACATGCTTATAATCAAATTTTGCAGATTGTCAATGGTCCACAGTCCACATTTGAGACCGAGAACGCCTCAGTCACCACTGCCATCACTCTCCATCATTCATTAGCTTGTTTCTTCAGAAGACAAATCATTCTCTCAAGCTCTTTTCAGAATTCGATCATTTGGTCAGTTGATTAAGTTCTCTTATTAAAATTTATTTGAAGTCTTATACATAATTTTTGCTCTAATTTTTTTTTTTGAATTATTCGCTAAAGTTTATTCATTTATTCATTTATTCATTTATTCATTTATAATTTTAGAATTGATGAAATATTTGGTCTGGACTTCAGATTACCCTAATTTATTGTTCTTTATTGTGATTGTGATTTTAGCTAAGGATTGGGTGATGTGTTTTTGTTTTGGGTCATTTGATATGGTTTTGAGATTGGTTTCATATCTATGATTTTGGTTAGTGTTATAGTAAATAAATGGGTATTTCATTCCTACGGTTTTTCTGGAGGTACACCATTGTATCATGCTTATTTTCTCTTCTGATGATATGGTTCTATAATGTATTTGTTTGGTCAGGCTGGTTTGATGAGTGCATGAGCTGTGCTGAAAAAGTGGCAAAAAAAACTTAAAATGCCACAATTTTGCAGAGCAAAATGTGTTTTTAGATATAAAAAATGCTCGTTTGAATATAATAGTGGGGTAATAGGCTCTTTGAATACAATGATATAATAATAGGCTCTTGATAAGTGCTGAGTTTGTTTTGTTTTGTTTTGTTTTAAAAATATGTGAGCTTAATTATGAATTTGAATGCAATATTTTTGAACAATTGATTTATAATAGAAAAACATGCATACATTCTGAACAACGACTATTTGATCATAGGATATTGGTATTGCTAGCAGCTAGTTATTAGTATTTGTGTCCAAGAAGACCCCATTGTGAGCACAACTTTGACAGAGTGGTTATAGAGATAAGAGGTGCTAAGAAATTAGATATTCTGATTTGTTCAATTACATTGCACCATCTTATTATAGTTACAGCTAACCTCAACTAGCTCACTGAGCAGTTGTAACTGATAAAACAGTTATAACCAGCACTATTTATTTGGATATGACAATTTTCTAACTGGCTTTGAGTCGTTGAATTAGTAGGTCAGTTGTAAATAGCTGGGGTTTTGTTTATGCTCTGTATTTTTGTTTATTTTTCACTTAATATCCTATAATAGGCTGTTGATAAGTGCTGATTGTTTATTGCTTGTTATTGTCTAGATTGCAATGGACTGAAATTATTTTTATAATATTGGCATGCAGGGAAATATGGTTTCTCCAATTAAGTTGATGATTGCAGAGGAAGAAAAGTTCCAAGGAAAAGCATTGTCCCTATCCCATACAAAGATTGCAATCAGCATGATAAAGGAGAAATTCAGTGAGCAACAGCTACGAAGGTTTGAAGAGAGTTGTTTTGGTCATCTCCTACTGATTGAGGACCTGAAGTGGACTTCGCCAATTGTCCACGGCTTGTTGCTGAGGAAGGCTGATCCGAAGACAGTTTCCCAAGTGAACGGGATCAAATTCATCGTTGGCAATAAGGTGATCCAATTCACGGCGCAGCAATTTTGCATCGTGACAGGGCTAAGGTTTGGAAACCTTCCCTTTATTCCGATTCCCACTAATGAGAACTGCTCATTGAAAAGGAAGTACTTTGGCAACGATAAAACTGTCAACCTTTTGGAATTAGAAAAAGCCTTCCTCGACTGCGCTGATGCGGACAATGTATTGAAGCTCGGATTTGTATACTTTGCTGTGTTTGTGCTGTTGGGCAGTGAAAAACATGTCCACATTGACATGCGATATTTGAAGTTGGCGGAAGACCTTGAAGAGTTTGGGAAGTATCCATGGGGGGCTGTGTGTTATGCCAAGACAAATGCGTCACTTCTGAGGGCACTTTGTGCAGATTACCAGCGAGTGAAAGTGCCCAAGAAAGCTGGAAAAACAAAAAAAATCTGAAAAGAAAGCAAAAACGGCAACTAGTAGACCAAGAGAGTACCACCTCAAAGGTTTTGCCTATGCACTTCAGGTGAGCAAATTTCCATTCATGTTGAAGTTAAATTTCATTTGTTTACAGTGACTCACGTTTTATTCATCAAACCAGATTTGGGCTTATGAGGTATTTCCAGCGTTGGCTGCACTACATTTGGTGGTGCACGAAGATAATGCCTACATCCCTCGTTTACTACATTGGAGGAGCAATAGTTCGCCGCGTTTTTATGAGCTAATGAGCCAAGTATTCGAGAACCGTGAGGTTAGTTAAGTTTTTAATGATAATGTTAGGCATATGAAAATATAATGTAATAAGTTTACTGATATGTATATTGTATGTGTAAATTGCAGGTTGATGTGCAACTTCTCCGGCCATCTGTAATCGACAAGCAGCAGCCGTATTGGACTTGGGGTGACAGTGTTGACGACACTGAAGAACTTGTTGAGTTGTTTGGCGATGACGCTGAACAAAAAACCAGCACTTCTGCCTCTGTAGAAGAAAAAGATAAGGACATTGACGAAACTGCAAGCCTTCCGTCGTCTTCTAAGGCAAGCATTACATTTTTTCCAAGATATACGTCATAATACAATAGGAAAATAACTGCTGTATTGTTGCAATATATTTTGGAAATATTGTAACACATGCATTATAACTGAATGCAGGGTACAGTCGCGTCCAGAGAGTTACGCACTTTGAAGCGTGACTTTCAAAGGACAAAGGATGAATTGGCCAAAGTTGCCCTATCAAATCGAGCGCTTTGCGACAGAGTGCATCAGTTGGAAGACAAGGTACGGAAGGAGTCAATGAAAGGTGAAAAAGAGTTCGAAAAAAATAAAAAGTGTGTGGAGGATTTCCGCAACACACTGGCTTCAATGGAGCATTATTTTAAGTTGGAGATAGAGCAGCTGAAAAAACAAAATGGTGGGGTGAATGAAGGTGGGGAAGGACATGAGGACCTCGGTAGTCCTCATATGAATGAAGGAGGCAACAATGACTTGTCGCCATTACATGCCTATGTTAGTCCGCCTACAGAACCGGCAGTAATGGAAACACAAGTCGCCGGTGATGGAGCCGAACCTTCCGCAGCCATGGTAGTTGAAGAGGCAAAAATGGCCGCTTCAGTTCCGCACTTAGAAGTGCATGAAGTAGCTGAGCAGGCACAATCCGAGAAGCTGCCTACCCCGGAAGATGTGGCCGGGTGTGACGAAATCTGCCAAAGAGTCATGAAGCTGTTAGAAGATTGGAAAATCACTAAGAGTATGCCATCGGGAGGTTTGATGAATCCTCCAAGTCTACCCACAGTTACTATGGCTGGTGATGAAGAAGGTAGTTCAAGTGTTGAAAAAAAAAGAAGTGGAAGGTAAAGGGTGCAGACAGAAGCGCCCGGCGCAGACATTGTTGAGCCCATTTACTGATCCTTTGAGGAAGAAGAGGACGATGAGTGTGTCGGCTGCGACTGCAACCCCGCCATGTTTTGATCCATCAAAATCCTTGCCCATTGAAGATGTGAAGGCAGTAATAGAGTTTTGCACTGCCTGGAAAAGCGATATCAGGTTACGATTCTTTACCTTTGAATTCCAATCTTCATCCTATTCTACTATGTAGTCATATACTAATGAGAGAATGTAGAGTTTGCTTTAATATACATGTGTATTTTTTTCATCAACAAAGTCATATTTATGACATGACTACACAAGTAACCGTTGCAAGTTTGCCTTTTGTAGTGCGGAGGTGCAGCTGGAATCATTTTCAGTGGGCGCTGATTTTTTCTACA
This sequence comes from Prunus dulcis, assembly GCF_902201215.1. Lineage (NCBI taxonomy): Eukaryota > Viridiplantae > Streptophyta > Magnoliopsida > Rosales > Rosaceae > Prunus > Prunus dulcis. The sequence continues at coordinate 19,288,295 of NC_047653.1, read as the reverse complement.
GACTTGTCGATGAAACGGAATGGATTAGCTCAAGGGTAAGAATACACAAAGCTCTACTTTATTACGATAATTCAATTGTTTTCTCACCTTTTTTAAGTGTACAGTTGTATGAAATTGTGCTGATATTATATGTGTCAACTTTCAGCACCTGGACATGGCAACCTTTCTTATCCGGAAAAGGCAACTCTCTCATCCGTTGGTATTTGGAACTGACTGGACAACGGCAGATTGTTGCTTGCAGGTAAACATGTAACCATGTTACATTCACTGCTTCATTTGCTGTCGGTTGTGATTTTCTAATATGCCTTCATTTAAATTTGTGCAGCAATTTCTAGAGCCGTTCAAACCGACTGCTAGGAAACGTGGATCGAAGAAGGCAGCTGCTTCAAACACCGTTGACCTTCCACCCAGCAAGCTAAAGAATATACATCACTTTGTGCGTGGTACGTGGCAACACGGGTATGCCCAAGCTTGGACAAAAGTCCGGAAGGTCTATTTTCCATATAATCTGAAAGGGTCTCACTGGGTTGCAATCGAAATTGATTTCGTCAGACATACTGCAACTGTGTATGACTCCTATGTTGATTTTACCAAACGTTCAAAGCTGGTTACACTTCTGCACCCTATTAGCGATACGCTGGCACGAGTGCTGTACGATATGCACTTTTATGAAGATTCTGAGGTTGAAGAGGTTAAGCAAAAGGGGCTGACGATGTCGATGTTTACGCCATTCTCAGTGTGCAGCATTGCAGATGTGCCACAACAACGAGATGGGTAAGCTTTGTGAATTTAGTGCAGTTTATCCAAATTTTACATAACTGCAGTTCTAATTTCCCAACTTATTGGCCTCACAGTACGTCTTGCGGAATCATGACCGTAAAATTCATCGAGCATCTCAGTGCTGGGATTTCGTTGGATAAAGTTGACCCTTTGAAGATCAAATATTACCGACTGAAGCTTGCAATAGAGGGTTTAAGGGGGGAGGCATATTTATGAGGTAAATGTCTTAATGTCTGTCAATTGAGCTCAGTCTGGACTTATGACTTGAGAATTCACTGTGCTAATTAATTATGTCAGGAACTCCTTTATATGAAGATGCAGACGTAGATGCTTTGATGGGGGTACTTTATATGGTCATCTTGCCTTTTTTCTAGAGGTAGTTGGTTTAGTTATTATTGTGAGGTGTAATATTGTACAGTCTAGAAGCAGTGGCTAATTGCCTTACATGGCACACACATTGTTTCGATTTTGAAGGTTACCTATTTTGTACACCTCCATATATAAATATAGTTGCTCTTTATGGATGCTTTTGTAGCCATTGTTCACATTTTGTCTCTGTGGTTTTGTTTGCAATTTATGTGATATAGGTATATTTCATTTCCTGCACTGGGAATCTGTTAGTGGACTTACTGAAGCATACAGCTTTCTTAAGATTTCTCAATTTAGTTTTGACTTAGCTCGTTTTAAATAATTTCGGCAGCAATTCTACTTTTCTGCTTAGCATTATGTTGTTATTGGAATTTGGAACCTCATACTGTGTTTGCTGATCTTAGCTGGAGCAGGTACCAATCACTCATCTTTCATCTTGCATACTGGATTAGTTTCCTTGTGTATTTAGCTGTATTCGATCTGAGTGATTGTTCTCTCTGTACAGGGTATACTAGCACCATCCTGCTTAAGAATGGTAAATTATCTGACTTGATCGGTGAACTTCAGGTACTAATTTCATAATTTTTACTCTGCTTTGCTAGTGGAACTCGTAGTAAATTTTTATTTGGTGTTATTTTTGTATGAGTTTTTAATTTTTTAATGCATTTGGTGAACTAAGGTTTTGATCAGTTAGATAGTTTATTTATGTAGGAGCTTGTGTCTTTTGGTGAAAAATTTGATGGATTTGTGTTTATTTCTGTTTTGTTTGCAGTCTTTGTTGAATGGAACCGGAGAACAATAAGCTGGTGACTTTGATGCGATCGCATCACAGGTATTGGAAAAACTGCTATAAATTTAGTGTCGAAGGATGCTTTATCGTGTTCAATTTTTGTTTTTTCTAATGGATATCAATTTTCCTGTGTTACTTTCTTTTAGGTGCGCCGACTGGCAGCTGAGGTCCGGCAACTTGGCTTGTCACGACAGATAACCGTCCTGAAGGGGAATGATAGCCAAATTGGTATCTTACTTTCTCTTATGTGTTCAAATGAATTCTTAGCATGCTTTGTGCTTTTTCCTCTTGCTTATAACCACTAAATTAATGCATGGTCCTGCCCTTACTTTTTGGTTAAGTTCTAAAACTTCTATTCCTTACACGTATGTATTTCATAATGCAATAGAAACATTTTATAATTGGTTATCTTTTTTCATTTATTTTTTTAATAGGTTTCACATCACTAATAATGCCAGCAGCTACCTTGGGAGCATTGGGTTATGGTTACATGTGGTGGAAGGTATCCAGATGATATCTTTATGTTTATATTATTTCATCCATTGGTTCTGTGAGTTGTTGTCTTCTTTAAGCAAATCTAATGGAGCCAACAGAAGAAGAAGAAGAGAAAACAGAAGGACCTAGGGTGGAGCTTACAAGTAATTAAATTAAAGTTAAAGTCAGGGGGAAGAAAGCATGTTTATGGCACCATTCCAAATTGATTGCCCCCTCGAATTGAACAATGGCAATATGCTCTCCTCCTGCGACTCTAAAGCAAGCAAAACACTGGTGTTGGAAGGGCATGTAAACGGGTTATTGTGCATTCCATTGTACAAGCTTGAATGGATTTTCTTTTCTGTTGTATTTGGCCCTTCTCTTTTCAAGCATGCCAAAAATCTTCCTCGTTTTGTAATATGTGGTTTGTGCCCAATTAATTTACCGTTGATGTTGCATTTTTGGACCCAATATTTGATAGAAAAGTATCTTTTCAACGACAATTCATTGAGGGAGAGAATTACTTTCCTTTTGAATATGAATCCATGTGCAACTCCAACTATCATTTGAAAGGTCCAAATCAATTCATGGTAATATAAGGAAGGATAACAATTGTTGTGTCCGTCATCTTTGTATTCAGGATTACTTTCAACGAAGTGGAGACTTATTACAGCACATGCCATTCACATACGATATATGAGCAATATTAGGTCAATATAGGTGCACTATGAAGGCAATGTTAGAGCAATATAAGGGCAATACGATAGGAATTTTATCAGTACATCGAATATGGTGGCAATATGCCCACAATATCATTGCAATACAAAGGCAATATTAGGCAACATAAGCACAATATAAAAACAATATTTAGTCAATATACATACAATACATACACATTACAGTATTAAGGCAATATAAACACAATAGAAATACAATATTAAGTCAATGTACATATAATACATACACATTACAGACAACATTTCACACATGCAAAAGAAATCGCCACCGAACCTTAACAATACTATCTATCCCGCGAAGGGAAAATGAAGGCAACAAAAGATCCATGTACTCGGGTGAGATGAACTGAAGCAGCACTCACCGTTACTACAGGTCCATCAAAAGATCCATGTCTTTGTCCTTTCTCCTCGCTGCATGCACGAGGCTATGATGAGCCATTCCCTCAGCACCCATATTCAGCACCTCCCAGACACCAGCTACATCAATTTCACTCCAATTGTAGTCTGGTGAGATGACCGAAGCATAATCTCGGAACATTTCGAAGCCGTTGTTGAAACATTCAACCATTTCATGGTTATATTCTTCAGATTGTGTGAATGTTTCGACGGCATTTTTCTTTCTCTCTTCCAATTTCAACTTCAAGGACTCTAACTCTTTGCTTCGACTTTTTGCTTTTAGAGTTTGCTTCACCTCTCCAGCGTATGCTTTGTTCAACTTGTTGGCCAAGTTTCCCATAACTTGGCCATGAATATCGCACTTACTCTCCCACCAATCTGTTGCCTTTGACATATATTGGAGGTGGTGCTTGACGGCAGAGATTTTGTCAAGCGGATCATTGCTCTCAGCCTCACTTCCAGATGAAGTGGGATCATGATTGGGAGTCCGAGGTGGAGATGGGAATGGCACATGCCACGGCTGGTCCCCAGGGTAACTGACACGCTCGTTTGGAGAGCGTACATCCGACATCTTTAAGTATTGCTGGGGACAATTCACAGTTGTTGCCTGCAACAAAACAAATAAAGGTAGATTCAGTCTCCAGTTGTAAACGACAATATGGTTAGCTTTAGTGGAGAATATTTGCGTTTCAGTAAGACTAATTACCTTTCCCGTTAAGAAGGTGCCTCTGTTGCAGTTCTATATAGGAAGGTTCAGTTATATGTACGAACTTATATGAAGTATATTGGGTATTTTGTTGGTGCATTCAATTGATGGGATTGCAAACTACACCATTAACTCCTTGGCTGTAATTTACAGCAGTACAACATTACATTAACAACAATAAAATTGGCTTCCAAACGACAAAAAACCAAAGCTTAATGGGAAATAGGAAATTGTGGATTTCAACCCAAAATAGGACTATGTAACTAAGCATTTATTGCGAATTTTAGAATAGAAAATTGGCAAATAGGAAAATAGCAAAACAGGAAATTTGGAAATTTGGAAATTTGGAAAAGTGAAAAGTTAAAACTTGGATATGGGAAATAAGGAAACTTGGAAAATTGGAAATAGAAGAAAAGGAAAATTGGAAAATCGGAAATACGAAAAAATGGAAAGTTGAAAAATTGGAAAATTGGAAAATTGGAAATAGGAAATAAGGAAAAATTGGAAACAGGAAACTAGGCAATAGGATAAAATGACACTTGGAAAATTGGAAAAAGGAAAAAAGGACACTTGGAAAATAGGAAATTTGGAAATTGGAAATTGGAAATTTGGGTGATTGGAAAATAAAGCAACTTGGAAAATTGGAAAATTTGAAATTGGACAAAAGAAAACTTGGAAAATAGGAAAAAGGAAAAAAAGGAAACTCTGAAAACATGAAAATTGGAAAATTCGAAATAGGAAATAGGAAAAAAGGACACTTGGAAAATAGGCAAATTCGCAAATTGGAAAATTGAAAATTGAAAATTGGAAAATTGGAAAATTGGACTATTGGATAACTGGATAATTGAAAAATAGGAAATACGCCAAAATGGAAAATAGCAAAATTGGAAATAGAACAAAAGGAACGTTAGCAAATTGGAAAATTGGAAATAGGAAAAATAGGAAACTTAGAAAATAGGCCAATTGGATAATTGGACAAAAACCGAAAATTGGATAAATGGAAATAGGAAACAGGGACACATGGAAAATAGGAAAATTGGAAACGAATTGAAATTGTGGAAGTGGGAAATAAGACAATTACCATATTGGACAATTTTAATTACTTTCTCAATTAGGCAAAGTAGGCAACTTTTTTTAATTACATAATGGAAAAATTGGAACATTGAAAAATTGGAAAACTGGAAATAGAACAAAAGGAAACTTGGGAAATTGCAAAATAGGAAAAAATAGGCAAAAATAATTAATAATTGGATGACACATGGAAAATAGGAAAATATGAATAATGGAAAAATGGAAACGAATTGAGATTGCTGAAATGAGAAATAAGACAATAACCATATTGGTCAATTTGAATGAGTTGGTGAATTAGGCAAATAGGCAAATCCCTTATAAATATCTACGCAGCCATATTCAACTGGGCAATAACTCCCGCCCAATACTATCCCGCCTAAGACTCCCGCCAATCCCTCCCGCCAATTACTCCCCCCAATCCCTCCTGCCAATTACTCCCCCTAATCCCTCCCGCCAATTACTCCCCCTAATCCCTCTCGCCAATAACTCTCTCAGTTACTCCAAGTCATGGAAACCTGCCTATATTAATCAACCCAACTGTTTGAAATGAAAACTTCCATCACATAGTATGACTGCTTGCAGCCATTACCTTCCCCATTGATGTCACTCACATCGCATTTAGTCCCCTTTTTTTCCAATTAAGTCGTACAACAGCCTACAATAAATATCGAAGACCATGGACCATAACCTCACACCAAACCCAACGCTTTCAATTGCTGAAGGAGGGGAGATTGAAACACAAGCCAAGTCACCCAATTCACTTACTGCAGACTTGGTCTATGGCATGCAGCAATGTTGAGGCAATACCATGTTTTGGAAAAATCTCCATGCAGACATAGTTTCAAAAATCGTGGAGGGCCAAGCTAGATGAGGTGTCATAAAAAAAGCACACAATTTGCTCTCGTTATCATGCCTGCATGCATCTCCTACATATAAAGGCAATGAAAGGAAAAATTGAAATTGCCCCTGCCACTGCAATTATGGTATTCAAGGAATCAGAAGAAATGGCCAAGTTGAAGCAACAAGACGTGGAAAGCGGATTCGAACTACTTCGTAAGTTTGCAAAAATAGTGGATCTGGCAGGAAATTGGGCCAACATCACTGTGGGCGGGGTCATGAATTTCATGGGTCGCAGTCGCCGGACTTGAAGAGTATGCAACTTCGAATTTGTCAACAGCAGGGAAATGGAATTATGAGGTGGCCTCTTTTTGTATTATGTAACGATGGGGTGGCCTGTTGTTGTATTATGTAAGTTTGGAAGTATGATTTTATGGAATGATGATGCCTCTTTTTGTATTTGTGTGTATACAGTTTATCGGTGTCCAGTTCAGTGGCGATATAGCGGCAATAACCATACAATAAACAAGCTATAATGGCAATATTATGTCAATAAGAGTACAATAGAGTAGTGATAGAGTTACAGTATGATCCTATTATAGTACGTACTGCATCAGAATGTTTTTTAAATTATTTGGTCCAAAAAAATACAAATAAATAAACAAAAAAGTAATTACAACCTGGAAAAAGGATGAATCATACATCCCTTAAAAGACATATGGCCTACATTACAGACCTTCAAAATGAACTCTATATATATAATGCATGCCTTGTAGCACCATCACATCCCCCCCTAAATTACAGAAACATGACACCCCAAAACCTCATGCTTCTTCCTCTTTCAACCCCTAAATTATCCATTGGATGCCCAATACTAGATGACTGCTTGGGGGGTGGGATACCCTGCAACTCCATAACAGAATTGGTAGGGGAGAGTGGTTCTGGGAAGACGCAGCTTTGTCTCCAACTTACGGTACGAGCTCAGCTCCCACCCTCACATGGCGGACTAGGGGGCTCCTCCGTCTACATATTCACAAAATTCAGCTTCTCATTTCGTCGATTGCGACAACTAGGCAACCTTTATCATGCATCATACCCCAACTTAATAAGGTTGGAGCCATTGGAAGACATATATGTTCATGGTGTTCATGATGGTCAACAACTCATCCATGTCCTTGGAGACATAAAGCATTTATTTCCATTGATCACACCCGCCTACCTGTGAAACTCATTGTCATTGATTCCATTGCTGCATTGTTCTGATCATAGTATCAGACAACACCGGCAAATTTGAAATGGCGGTCTGAAATGTTCTTCAACATATCTGGGACATTGAAGGGTTTAGCAAATAAGTTTGGGTTGGCGGTGGTTGTCACCAACCAAGTGGTGGATTTTATTGGGCCACATGATGGAGTGAATGGGGTGAGGTTGGGAAACTTGGAGTCCTTGGACACATCAGGCAGACGGGTGAGTCTAGCTTTGGGACTGGCTTGGGCACGTTGCATAAATTCAAGAGTGTTCTTGGCAAGACATGAGCCATCTATTGGGATTAACATTCGTAATGCTCCTTCAGCAATTAGAAAAGAAGGTATAGTCGGAGTATCACGGTAACTGTGTAATAAAGGAATTCTAAGAACTTTAATGTTTTGGATCCATTTGGAATTACATTCCAGGCCCTTTAAATTCACACTCAAATTATAATAGCAATCTGGAAGCAAAACCAATCAATAAAAGTACAATATAATAGCAATCTGGAAGCAATACAGCATGCTGTAGCAATGCAACCCAAATTATGCAAATTTAAAAGAATTCCCATTCAACATAACACGAAACCCACCACAAATAAAAGTAAAGTTTACATGACCTGCCAAAGCAACACAAATCATATTGTCTAAGAATATTGGCTTTTCGCGCAATAACTTACCGGTAAGTTATTGGCTTTTCGCTCAATCATTTACCTGACGATTAAATATTGGCTTTTCACGCTATAACTTACCGGTAAGTTATAGGCTTTTCACTCCATCACTTACATGATGGTTAAATATTGGCTTTTCACGCCCTAACTTACCGGTAAGTTATTGGCTTTTTGCTCTATCCCTTACATATTGAGTGTAAAATTATCACACATGCATACGCACTGATTTGATTGAAGTTGCCATTATTTTTCGATCAATTTTAACATGCAAATACTAGTCATAACTCTGGGGGTTATTTTTTGTTATTTCAATCCCTAGTATGGATATGAATATATTACATTAACAAAGACATAACTATTTTCGGTAGAAAGGTTAAATTGCGTGCTGTTGAAATTGCCAAGGCCATAGATGACGAAGATGGGTTGATAGGAGCATTGAATGCCTTTCATAGGCACTTTCCTCACAGTAAATCTGAGGATAAACCCGAGTGATTGCCTGCTAGAAGTGGCTTATTTTGCATCAGTAGGTGTTTTGGCTATTCCCATTTGAGTACACATCCCACGGCCTCTCCTCCACATTTGTAAGTTGGAGCAGTTTCTCTCTGTAATGAGGCTGACTTGAGTACCCTATAACAGTAAGAAAAGAAAAGAATACCCACAGATTCTCTTGTAATGACTGCAAAAAGATTCAGTCTCTAAGCCCCAAGTTGTTAGTGTGTCAACTAGCTGAAAATGCAGTTTTGTTTTAGTACACAAAATTGTATTTACAGGATCCTTTTGCTCTACCATCCCCCACCAACAAACCACCAGTGATAGTGACATGTACAATTATCTTCAAGTTCTCAATCTTGTTGTTGCTATAACAATAATTGTAATAGACGAAGAATTTGCTAAACAGTTCTTAGTTTGCTAGACCACAGTTTGTCATAAAGCTGTGCCAAAAAAAAAAGGACTAAGACAAATATAATAAAAGAACAACTAAGGAAGCTTTGACGAGAAAAAAAAAAAAAAACAACCGAAGACTAAGGGCATTTGACTAAAACAACTAAAGGCATTCGACGGTTGGAAAAATCTAAAAGGAGACAAGTCATTGGAAGAGAGGGACAGCACATCTTCAACCACCATCGGTATTTCATTGCTTAGAGCTCATCGATACGAGTTCATGGACACATAGTGGGCCCAAATCGGAGTTTTGACGAAGAAGTCACGGTAAACGGATGCTCAGTGGTACAATCGTAAATATTTCAAGGTCAAAATTTTAAAACCCAGGTCAGATTCTTTTTCTCTCTTTCTCCTACCACGACTCTCTCTCTCTCTCTCTCTCTCCCCGTCGCACAACAACATTTTCCGATGATTAATCCGGTGTCGTCCGGCCACCGTTTTCGACGAAACGACTTGCAAACTTTTCCTCTCCTCCTCTACTTGACCCACCCAATTTAAAAAACCCGGGTCTCACCCAGGTGCAACCGCAAGATAAAATATATTTTTGGACTTTAATATGGTCATTGGGATCGAATCCTATTTATTAGATTTGTTAAGTTCGGTTTTGAATTTGTCGATAGCCTGAAGGGATGTGGTTATAATGTGTTTGTGATTGTGTCAGGGCTAAAACCTATTTTAGATTGATGAATGATTGTGGATTGAGTCCTTACAACTACTTATAAATATGCCTGGAGGGTAGACTGTGCATGCTGAACTGTGGAAATTTTAAACTGTATTTTTGGCAGGTTGAAATATTTGGTTAAGTCCGTTTTTCAAGGGAGACTCTGCCGAAATTTCAGTAGAAGTCTCGGCCCTCTTTTCCTTTGTTTTAGGGGAAGAGGACATTTGAAATCAGTAAGTCGGCCCGATATCGGTTGGATGTCGAAAATAACACAGGATCCGTCATGGATTTCGAAGAATTCAGGTCGAGTCTTGTCATTTTATTTGTATTGTTATAGCTCAGTTTTTTCAAGCTTTATCTTTTTATTATTATTTCAAGTTTGAAATCCTAGTTGGGATGCATATGCCAGAGTTTCTTCGATACTGCGTGCTCATTAGTGGAGGCGCATCAGATTGTCTTAATTTTGATGTTTGGTAAAGTATTGGCTTTTCACTAGATAACGTACTGGTAAGTTATAGTCTTTTCCCCATCATTTACATGACGATTAAATATTGGCTTTTCGCGCTATAACTTACCGGTAAGTTATAGGCTTTTCGTTCAATCATTTTCCTGACGATTAAATATTGGCTTTTCGCGCTATAACGTACCGGTAAGTTATAGGCTTTTCGTTCAATCATTTTCCTGACGATTAAATATTGGCTTTTCACGCCCTAACTTACCGGTAAGTTATTGGCTTTTTGCTCTATCCCTTACATATTGAGTGTAAAATTATCACACATGCATACGCACTGATTTGATTGAAGTTGCCATTATTTTTCGATTAATTTTAACATGCAAATACTAGTCATAACTCTGGGGGTTATTTTTTGTTATTTCAATCCCTAGTATGGATATGAATATATTACATTAACAAAGACATAACTATTTTCGGTAGAAAGGTTAAATTGCGTGCTGTTGAAATTGCCAAGGCCATAGATGACGAAGATGGGTTGATAGGAGCATTGAATGCCTTTCATAGGCACTTTCCTCACAGTAAATCTGAGGATAAACCCGAGTGATTGCCTGCTAGAAGTGGCTTATTTTGCATCAGTAGGTGTTTTGGCTATTCCCATTTGAGTACACATCCCACGGCCTCTCCTCCACATTTGTAAGTTTGAGCAGTTTCTCTCTGTAATGAGGCTGACTTGAGTACCCTATAACAGTAAGAAAAGAAAAGAATTCCCACAGATTCTCTTGCAATGACTGTCAAAAGATTCAGTCTCTAAGCCCCAAGTTGTTAGTGTGTCAACTAGCTGAAAATGCAGTTTTGTTTTAGTACACAAAATTGTTTTTACAGGATCCTTTTGCTCTTCCATCCCCAACCAACAAACCACCAGTGATAGCAACATGTACAATTATCTTGAAGTTCTCAATCTTGTTGTTGCTATAACAATAATTGTAATAGACGAAGAATTTGCTGATTAGTTCTGTTAGTTTGCTAGACCACAGTTTGTCAGAAAGCTGTGCCAAAAAAAAAAGAAAAAAGACTAAGACAAATATAATAAAAGAACAACTAAGGCAGCTTTGACGAGAAAAAAAAAAAAAAAAAACCAAAGACTAAGGGCATTTGACTAAAACAACTAAAGGCATCCGACGGTTGGAAAAATCTAAAAGGAGACAAGTCATTGGAAGAGAGGGACATCACATCTTCAACCACCGTCGGTATTTCATTGCTTAGAGCTCATCGATACGAGTTCATAGACATGTAGTGGGCCCAAATCGGAGTTTTAACGAAGAAGTTACGGTCAACGGATGCTCAGTGGCACAATAAAAAATATTTCAATGTGAGAATTTTAAAACCCAGGTCAGATTTTTTTTTTCTCTCTCTCTCTCTCTCTCTCTCTCTCCCCGTCGCACAACAACATTTTCCGATCATGACTCTCTCTCTCTCTCTCTCTCTCTCTCTCCCCGTCACACAACAACATTTTCCGACGCTGAATCTAGTGTCGTCCGGCCACCGTTTTCGACGAAACAACTTGCAAACTTTTCCTCTCCTCCTCTACTTGACCCACCCAATTTAAAGAACCCGGGTCTCACCCAGGTGCAACCGCAAGATAAAATATATTTTTGGACTTTAATATGGTCATTGGGATCGAATCCTATTTATTAGATTTGTTAAGTTCGGTTTTGAATTTGTCGATAGCCTGAAGGGATGTGGTTATAATGTGTTTGTGATTGTGTCAGGGCTAAAACCTATTTTAGATTGATGAATGATTGTGGATTGAGTCCTTACAACTACTTATAAATATGCCTGGAGGGTAGACTGTGCATGCTGAACTGTGGAAATTTTAAACTGTGTTTTTGGCAGGTTGAAATATTTGGTTAAGTCCGTTTTTCAAGGGAGACTCTGCCGAAATTTCAGTAGAAGTCTCGGCCCTCTTTTCCTTTGTTTTAGGGGAAGAGGACATTTGAAATCAGTAAGTCGGCCCGATATCGGTTGGATGTCGAAAATAACACAGGATCCGTCATGGATTTCGAAGAATTCAGGTCGAGTCTTGTCATTTTATTTGTATTGTTATAGCTCAGTTTTTTCAAGCTTTTATCTTTTTATTATTATTTCAAGTTTGAAATCCTAGTTGGGATGCATATGCCAGAGTTTCTTCGATACTGCGTGCTCGTTAGTGGAGGCACATCAGATTGTCTTAATTTTGATGTTTGGTAAAGTATTGGCTTTTCACTAGATAACGTACTGGTAAGTTATAGTCTTTTCACCATCATTTACATGACGATTAAATATTGGATTTTCGCGCTATAACTTACCGGTAAGTTATAGGCTTTTCGCTCAATCATTTTCCTGACGATTAAATACTGGCTTTTCGCGCAATAACTTACCGGTAAGTTATAGGCTTTTCGCTCAATCATTTTCCTGACGATTAAATATTGGCTTTTCACGCCCTAACTTACCGGTAAGTTATTGGCTTTTTGCTCTATCCCTTACATATTGAGTGTAAAATTATCACACATGCATACGCACTGATTTGATTGAAGTTGCCATTATTTTTCGATCAATTTTAACATGCAAATACTAGTCATAACTCTGGGGGTTATTTTTTGTTATTTCAATCCCTAATGCAAATACTAGTCATAACTCTGGGGGTTATTTTTTGTTATTTCAATCCCTAGTATGGATATGAATATATTACATTAACAAAGACATAACTATTTTCGTTAGAAAGGTTAAAAAGAGTGCGGTTGAAATTGCCAAGGCCATAGATGACGAAGATGGGTTGATAGGAGCATTGAACGCCTTTCATAGGCACTTTCCTCACAGTAAATCTGAGGATAAACCCGAGTGATTGCCTGCTAGAAGTGGCTTATTTTGCATCAGTAGGTGTTTTGGCTATTCCCATTTGAGTACACATCCCACGGCCTCTCCTCCACATTTGTAAGTTGGAGCAGTTTCTCTCTGTAATGAGGCTGACTTGAGTACCCTATAACAGTAAGAAAAGAAAAGAATACCCACAGATTCTCTTGTAATGACTGCAAAAAGATTCAGTCTCTAAGCCCCAAGTTGTTAGTGTGTCAACTAGCTGAAAATGCAGTTCTGTTTTAGTACACAAAATTGTATTTACAGGCTCCTTTTGCTCTACCATCCCCAACCAACAAACCACCAGTGATAGTGACATGTACAATTATCTTCAAGTTCTCAATCTTGTTGTTGCTATAACAATAATTGTAATAGACGAAGAATTTGCTCAACAGTTCTGTCTTAGTGTGCTAGACCACAGTTTGTCATAAAACTGTGCCAAAAAAAAAAAAAAAAACAAAGACTAAGACAAATATAATAAAAGAACAAGTAAGGCAGCTTTGACAGGAAAAAAAGAAGAAAGGGAAATAGCTTAAAATGCCACCCATTTCATAATTTTAACTAAAAATACCACCCGTTCCTAATTTTTTTACAACTAACACATATAAATACATCTTTATTGTGGACTGATTGCACCCATATCAATTTTTCAGAAATTGGTTTCTCTCTCAACTCTCTTGGCTCTATCTCTTCGGCCCGTCTCTCTCCCTCGTGTACCTCTCTCTCTGTGACGCAATTGTCTTTCTCCCTCATCGGTGGCTGTTCATCCAAGCGTAACTCCACCGTTGACATCCACGAGGTACTGTTCATATACGTTTTCTTTGAAATTTGGGGTTTTTGTGAATTTGGTTTATGGTGTATGGATTTGTAAGAAATTGGTTTAGGGCTTTAGTGTTTAGGGGTTGCTCAAAAATTGGGTTTTGGGTTTATAGGTTTCTATGAACTGGGTAATAACTCATACCCACTCTCACTCGCTCGCAGGCACTGTTCACAGAAATCAAACTCTTCATTTTGTCACAGAACGTTTGGGCTTCGTTCACCTTTGTCTGGGTAAGTCCCAACTATCTATATTGTTTGATGAGATTTTAAGCTCTGGGCTCTGTGATTTCTACAATAATTAAATCCACAATATTATGATTTTACTTGTTCAAATCAAAGCAAAGGAAGGGACGTTGTTTATGGATGGGTAATTGTCAAAAACGACTTCTGGAATCTACATGCTTATAATCAAATTTTGCAGATTGTCAATGGTCCACAGTCCACATTTGAGACCGAGAACGCCTCAGTCACCACTGCCATCACTCTCCATCATTCATTAGCTTGTTTCTTCAGAAGACAAATCATTCTCTCAAGCTCTTTTCAGAATTCGATCATTTGGTCAGTTGATTAAGTTCTCTTATTAAAATTTATTTGAAGTCTTATACATAATTTTTGCTCTAATTTTTTTTTTTGAATTATTCGCTAAAGTTTATTCATTTATTCATTTATTCATTTATTCATTTATAATTTTAGAATTGATGAAATATTTGGTCTGGACTTCAGATTACCCTAATTTATTGTTCTTTATTGTGATTGTGATTTTAGCTAAGGATTGGGTGATGTGTTTTTGTTTTGGGTCATTTGATATGGTTTTGAGATTGGTTTCATATCTATGATTTTGGTTAGTGTTATAGTAAATAAATGGGTATTTCATTCCTACGGTTTTTCTGGAGGTACACCATTGTATCATGCTTATTTTCTCTTCTGATGATATGGTTCTATAATGTATTTGTTTGGTCAGGCTGGTTTGATGAGTGCATGAGCTGTGCTGAAAAGTGGCAAAAAAAGCTTAAAATGCCACAATTTTGCAGAGCAAAATTTGTTTTTAGATATAAAAAATGCTCGTTTGAATACAATAGTGGGGTAATAGGCTCTTTGAATACAATGATATAATAATAGGCTCTTGATAAGTGCTGAGTTTGTTTTGTTTTAAAAATATGTGAGCTTAATTATGAATTTAATGCAATATTTTTGAACAGTTGATTTATAATAGAAAAACATGCATACATTTTGAACAACGACTCTTTGATCATAGGATATTGGTATTGCTAGCAGCTAGTTATTAGTATTTGTGTCCAAGAAGACCACATTGTGAGCACAACTTTGACAAAGTGGTTATAGAGATAAGAGGTGCTAAGAAATTAGATATTCTGATTTGTTCAATTACATTGCACCATCTTATTATAGTTACAGCTAACCTCAACTGGCTTACTGAACAGTTGTAACTGATAAAACAGTTATAACCAGCACTATTTATTTGGATATGACAATTTTCTAACTGGCTTTGAGTCGTTGAATTAGTAGGTCAGTTGTAAATAGCTGGGGTTTTGTTTATGCTCTGTATTTTTTGTTTATTTTTCACTTAATATCCTATAATAGGCTGTTGATAAGTGCTGATTGTTTATTGCTTGTTATTGTCTAGATTGCAATGGACTGAAATTATTTTTATAATATTGGCATGCAGGGAAATATGGTTTCTCCAATTAAGTTGATGATTGCAGAGGAAGAAAAGTTCCAAGGAAAAGCATTGTCCCTATCCCATACAAAGACTGCAATCAGTACGATAAAGGAGAAATTCAGTGAGCAACAGCTACGAAGGTTTGAAGAGAGTTGTTTTGGTCATCTCCTACTGATTGAGGACCTAAAGTGGACTTCACCAATTGTCCACGGCTTGTTGCTGAGGAAGGCTGATCCGAAGACAGTTTCCCAAGTGAACGGGATCAAATTCATCTTTGGCAACAAGGTGATCCAATTCACGGCGCAGCAATTTTGCATTGTCACCGGGCTAAGGTTTGGAAACCTTCCCTTCATTTCAATTCCCACTAATGAGAACTGCTCATTGAAAAGGAAGTACTTTGGCAACGATAAAACTGTCAACCTTTTGGAATTAGAAAAAGCCTTCCTTGACTGCGCTGATGCGGACAATGTATTGAAGCTCGGATTTGTATACTTTGCTGTGTTTGTGCTGTTGGGCAGTGAAAAACATGTCCACATTGACATGCGATATTTGAAGTTGGCGAAAGACCTTGAAGAGTTTGGGAAGTATCCATGGGATGCTGTGTGTTATGCCAAGACAAATGCGTCACTTCTGAGGGCACTTTGTGTAGATTAGCAGCGAGTGAAAGTGCCCAAAAAAGCTGCGAAAACAAAAAAAAATCTGAAAAGAAAGCAAAGACAACGGAAACTGGGAGACCAAGAGAGTACCACCTCAAAGGTTTTTCCTTTGCACTTCAGGAGAGCAAATTTCCATTCATGTTTAAGTTAAATTTCATTTGTTTACAGTGACTGACGTTTTCTTCCTCAAACCAGATTTGGGCTTATGAGGTATTTCCAGCGTTGGCTGCACTAGATTTGGTGGTGCACAAAGATAATGCTTACATCCCTCGTATACTACATTGGAGGAGCCATACTTCGCCGTGTTTTTATGAGCTAATGAGCCAAGTATTCGAGAACCGTGAGGTTAGTTAAGTTTCTAATGATAATGTTAGGCACATGAAAATATAATATAATAAGTTTACTGATATGTATATTGTCTGTGTAAATTGCAGGTTGATGTGCAACTTCTCCGGCCATCTGTAATTGACAAGCAGCAGCCGTAATGGACTTGGGGTGACAGTGTTGACGACACTGAAGAACTTGTTGAGTTGTTTGGTGATGACGCTGAACAAAAAACCAGCACTTATGCCTCTGTAGAAGAAAAAGATGAGGACATTGACGAAACTGCAAGCCTTCTGTCGTCTTCTAAGGCAAGCATTACCTTTTTTCCACTGAGTTACGCACTTGCATTATAACTGCTGTATTTGGGATATAATCTGGAAATATTGTAACACTTGCATTATAACTAAAAGCAGGGTAAACTCGCGTCCACTGAGTTACGCACTTTGAAGCATGACTTTCAAAGGACAAAGGATGATTTGGCCAAAGTAGCCAGTTCTAATCGAGCGCTTCGCAACAGAGTGCGTGAGTTGGAAGAAATGGTACGGAAGGAGTCATTGAAACGTGAAAGAGAGTTCGCAAAAAATAATAAGTGGGTGTAGGATTTCGGCAACACCCTCGCTTCCATGGAACACTATTTTAAGCTGGAGATAGAGCAGCTGAAAAAATGAAATGGTGGGTTGAATGAAGGAGGGGAAGGACATGAGGACCTCGGTAGTCCTCATATGAATGAAGGAGGCGACAATGACTTGTCGCCATTACATGACTATGTTAGTCCGCCTACAGAATCGGTAGCAATGGAAACACAACTCCCCTCGAGGGAAAACAAGTTGAAATGCCTCAGCAGGTTTGCACCTGTCAGTGTATGGATTTAAATGTGTTATTGACTCTTCAACTTTCATAATATTTTTATATTGTGAAAAATGAAAAGATTATGTTCATTGTATCAAAGTTACCTGTAAGTAATAAGATCATGTCGTAGTGAAAGATAAGTCCCTGCCATCATTTAATCTCACTCTGTTCTTTACCTTTTACTGAGGCCCTCATTATAGTCCCTTATGTAGTGTTTTTTGGTATATATGATCACTGCTCTAATTAATTTTTCTACTTGCAGACGAAACTTAAACTTACTGGGAATCTACGTGGTCGTTTAGTGACATATTCAGAAACTCAGAGTCTGATGGTTTGTTTCTAAGAATCTTTTTTCTTGTGGTTGCTGACTTTATCCTAGTTGGAAATATTGAACAGAGGTCTTCGCATTTCTTAATTATTATGGACTCGTGTAAAGCATCTGTGCCCATTGTTTTTCACAACAAAGAAAGAAAATAACCTATCGATTACACTGCGATTAGATGCTAAAATTAGTAAAGCATTGATGGAGCGTTATGCTTTAGGTTTGCATTCCCTTTGTTTCCAGTTAATTTTACACCATGAGGTTGGGGGAAGGGAAAGAGGTCAAATAGGGATTCCTTTAGAGCTATTCCCAATTAATTTTTTCTTTCCAAGATGCAAGCAGGAGGCTTAAGGCTACTGAGAATCATATGCCTGTGATTTATTTCCCATGCCCTACAAAATTTCTTAGATTTATATGGGGGTGGGTTGGGCCATGTTGTGTATGAAGGTTTGTCTGTCTTTAATAATGACATTTCTCTCAGGGTGTAATTCCATTCGGAGCTATATCATTTGCAATATGTGTTTTTTAATTTAGGGGTTTCAGATACTATTATTTCTGCAACTGGAATCTTGATAGTTAAATCCTTAATATTTGCTACTTAATTGCAAACGTGGGTTAGGGTAGTTGGCCAGGGCAGGGAGCCCATCCCCTTGCACCCAAGTTCGAGTACCCCTCCCCATAGATTAGATTAGTTTAGAGTAGTTTAGACGCTCGCTTGTATCCCACCCCTTGCACCCAAGTTCGAGTCCCCCTCCCCGTAGATTGGATAAATTTGGAGTAGTTTAGACTCTCGCGTGTATCCAAAATATAAATTTAAGTCATGCCACTTTCTTGCAGGGTCTAAAAGAAATTGCAGAGTCTTTGTCTGGAACTTTGACTAAGTCAACTGATGCTATTGTGCAAGACGATATTGAAGGTCCAGGAATGAAACCGAGAAACCTGCTGAGGTTTGAATAAGAACTCTTTTATCTAGTATTTACATCATTCTTGAACATTGTAATGGAGCCAACAGAAGAAGAAGAAGAGAAAACAGAAGGACCTAGCTGGAGCTTACAAGTAATTAAACTAAAGTTAAAAGTCAGGGGAAGAAAGCATGTATATGGCACCATTCCAAATTGACTGCCCCCTCGAATTGCACAATGGCAATATGCTCTCCTCCTGCGACTCTAACGTAGGCAAAACACTGGTGTTGGAAGGACATGTAAAAGGGTTATTGTGCATTCCATTGTACAAGCTTGAATGGATTTTCTTTTCTGTTGTATTTGGCCCTTCTCTTTTCAAGCATGCCAAAAATCAGCCTGGTTTTGTAATATGTGGTTTGTGCCCAATTAATTTACCATGGATCTTGCATTTTTGTACCCAATATTTGATAGCTGCCTTCTTTTTAACGATGATTCATTGAGGGAGAGAATTACTTTCCTTTTGAATATGAATCGATGTGCAACTCCAACTATCATTTGAAAGGTCAACATCAATTGATGGTAATATAAGGATGGATAACAATTGTCGTGTCCGTCATATTTTAATTCAGGATTACTTTCAACGAAGTGGAGAATCTTATTAGACCAAATGCCATTGACATACGATTTAATAGCAATATTAGGCCAATATACGTGCACTATAGAGGCAATATTAGAGAAATATAAGGACAATACGATAGCAATAGTATTACAATATGCATCCAATAGGGTGGCAATATGGATACACTATGTATGCAATACAAAGGCAATATTGCAGCAATATACATACAATAGAACAGCAATATTAAGTGAATCTACATACAATACACACACATCCATTACAGACTACATTTTACAAATGCAAAAGAAATTGCCACCGAACCATAACAATACTATCCCCGTGAAGGGAAAACGAGGCCACAAAATATCCATGTACTCGGGTGAGATGAACTGAAGAAGCACTCACCCTTACTACAGGTCCATCAAAAGATCCATGTCTTTGTCCTTTCTCCTATGCACGAGGCTATGATGAGCCATTCCCTCAGCACCCATATTCAACACCTCCCAGACACCAGCTACATCAATTTCACTCCAATTGTAGTCTGGTGAGATGACCGAAGCATAATCTCGGAACATTTCGAAGCCGTTGTTGAAACATTCAACCATTTCATGGTCATATTCTTCAGATTTTGTGAATTTTTGAACGCAATATTTCTTTCTCTCTTCCAATTTCAACTTCAAGGACTCTAACTCTTTGCTCCGACTTTTTGCTTTTAGAGTTTGCTTCACTTCTCCAGCATATGCTTTGTTCAACTTGTTGGCCAAGTTTCCCATAACTTGGCCATGAATTTCACATTTACTCTCCCACCAATCTGTTGCCTTAGACAAATATTTGAGGTCGTGCTTGACGCGGCAGAGATTTCATCAAGCGGATCATTGCTCTTAGCCTCACTTCCAGATGAAGTGGGATCATGATTGGGAGTCAGAGGTGGAGATGTGAATGGCACATGCCACGGCTGGTCCCCTGGGTAACTGACATGCTCGTTTTGAGGGCGTACATCCAACATCTTTAAGTATTGCTGGGGACAATTCACAGCTGCCGACTGCAACAAAACAAATAAAGACACATTCAGTCTCCAGTTGTAAACGACAATATGGTTAGCTTTACAACTGAATGTTTGGCTTTGAGTAAGACTAAATACCTTTCCCGTGAAGAAGGTGCTTTTGTTGCAGTTATATATAGGAAGGTTCAGTTATATGTAGAACTTGATATGAAGTATATTGGGTATTTAGTTCCTGCATTCAATTGATGGGATTGCAAACAACACCATTAACTCCTTGGCTGTAATTGACAGCAGTAAAGCATTACATTAACAATAATTAAATTGCCTTACAAACGGAAAAGAGCAACCCTTCATGGGAAAATGCGAAATTGTGGATTTCACACTACTACAAA
>NC_047653.1:19235294-19267697 GCF_902201215.1 Prunus dulcis | reverse complement strand
TCAATAATTGGAACATTGTATAATATGACAAACATAGTACAAACACAGACATGTATATTAAAGGTAGCTGTATATTCTTATTGTAGATCACTACATACTACAACATCATGATTATTGGATTTCCAAGGTTAGAAATCCTAACCTTAAATTGGTTTTCCAAGACGTGCAAAACTCTATTACTGCCTTGACATCGTCAATGGGCCCGGGTTTTGTTGGATCAAAACATGGCGGGGTTGCGTCCGCATCCGAAATAGTAATCGTCCTTTTTTTCCTCAAGGGATCTGCAAATGAACTCAGCAATGTAGTGGCCGGCCGCTTCATTCTGCACCTTTTTCCTTCAACATCTTGTTTTTCAACAATGGCACTACCTTCCTTAATCGCTTCATCACCAGCCACAGTAACATTGGTTATGATATGAGGATTCATCTGACCTCCCAATGTCTTAATGTCGCTCTTTTTCCAATCCTCTAACAAAGATAACAGTTTTTTGCATATTACTCCACACCCATCCACATCTTATGGAGTACTAAGCTTCTCAGCTTCTTGCTGCACTTCTTTGTCAGGAACTGAAGTGCCCATTTCTGCCTCTTGGACATGCATGGCTGCGAAGACTTCGGCTCCATCACCAGGGACTTGTGCTTCCATTTCTACAGACTGTAGTCGAAGTAATATATTCATGTATAGGCGACATGTCATTGTCGCCTCCTTCATTGATATGAGGACTACCCACTTCTTCATATCCTTCATCATATTCATTCAACCCACCATTTCATTTTTTCAACTTCTCTATCTCTAACTTAAAATAGTGTTCCATTGAAGCGAGGGTCTTGCTGAAATCCTCCACACACATTTTTTTTTTTTTTTTTTGACACTCCTTCTCATGTTTCAAAGACTCCTTCTGTACCATCTCTTCCAAGTCATGCACTCTCTCTCTAAGCGCTCGATTTGAACTGGCTACCTTTGTCAATTCATCCTTTGTGGTTTGAAATTCACGCTTCAAAGTGCGTAACTCAGTCGACGAGAGTCTACCCTGCATACAGTCATAATGAAACTGTTACAATACTTACAAAATATAACCCAAATATTGCTACTGTATAGCCATCGTATTATCTATATATCGACTATATACTGCTTATATTGTCTATATATATACAGTCCTGATCTCTTGGACTACAGGGGTTCAAGAAATTTTTGGTAGCTCACTGTTGGATGTAAATATATATATGTTGTTATTCTAGTTCATCATATACTAAAATTTGGGTTTGTTTGATTGACATTTCGTATATTTGTTTACAGCTATTCAACCAAAAAAACACTCATTTACAGCTATGATAGAGTAAATCAATCGTCACCAATTTTATTCCCATCTGATCTTAATCTTGTGATATGATAAGATTTAATTTGCAGATCCTAATCAAGAACTGAAAAAAGGTAGCGATGAACTACAATTAAACCAAATATTCCCTAAAAAAATTAGTATAGAAAAAATCATTTATTATTCCTAAAAACCAGAAAACAAAATAATCAACATTCTTTTAAAGTTTCAAACATAATACCTCTTTTCCAAAACCGCCCATTCCAAAATGCTTGTGACTCCATAACAGTACGGAAGTTGGAGATTCTTGGTTGCATACATAAGAGCAAATCCCTTACACATTATTAACATAATCACTCCTCCAAATATGATGATTCTCTCTCAAATCTCTTCTAACTCACTGAAATTGATACCCAAGAAACAAATTGGTAATAAATGTTACGATAAAGTACGCAAAAATTAAAGAAAAACGCATGCATTGCAATATTTAACTTGAATGAATTTGTTACCTGATTCTTGGGTTTTGTTTGGAGTTTATTGTTAGTTTATAAGTGCAGCTGCTGAGATAGTTTATTATTTCAGCTTGAAAATGTAGTCGTTGGATAACAGTCCAACTGTGCAGTTAGGATGTAACTGTGCATGCCATGTGTCTCTATCTCATAGGGTAGTGTATGAATGGCTGAGTTGTAAATGATGTAATAGGAATGTTCTGATTCCTAACGGTTTTGTCAGAGGCAATATACGTATGATTTGCGTTGGAGCTGAGCAAGCATGCTGCTAGCTCTTCTTCTTGCCTAAGCTCTCTCTCTCTCTCTCAATTTTCTTCAGATCACATTTTCACATCTAAAAGTTAACATACAAGATAATTGTCTCTGTATTCTAACATGGCCTCAGAGCCAGGTTGGATCGTTTAGCTGGGCGTTTGAATCTGTGAAGAAAGGAAGCTGCGTTTTGAAGCTAGTGTGTGAAGGTCTGCGTCTACCATGGCTGGATCTGGATCTGGAGGCGAGGTGAGAGCGCCAATTTTCAATGGAAATAATTATGAGTTTTGGAGCATAAAGATGAGAACCATCTTCAGGTCTCATGGATTATGGGATCTGGTTGAAAAGGGATTAGAATGGTCAGATTCGAAAGGAGCTGATGAATCTGGTGAAAAGAAGAAGGAAAAGGAAGAATCAAAGGGAGCTGGTGAATCTGGTGAGCAGAAGATGAAAAGGGATGTTTCAAGTGGTTCTGAAACAGAGAAGCTGATGAAAGATGCAAAGGCATTGGGGCTGATTCAAGAGGCAGTATCTGATGAGATTTTTCCCCGGATCTCTCATGAAGAAACGTCTAAAGGAGCTTGGGATCTCTTGATGCAGGAATTTCGAGGTGACAAACAGGTAAGAAGTGTCAAATTACAGAGTCTGCGTAGGGAGTTTGAGTACACTAGAATGAGAGATGATGAATCCTTGTCTGCCTATATTACCAAACTATTTGATGTGATTAATCAAATGCGTAGCTATGGAGAAATATTGCCTAAAGAAAGAGGAGTACAGAAATTGTTGATTAGTCTACCATCTGCTTATGATTCTATCTGCTCAGTTATTGAACACTCAAGAGACTTGAATGAGATTGAGGTGCAGGAGGTTGTAGCCTCACTCAAGAGTTTTGAGTTGAGATTAAATAGACATTCTGAAAACCAAACAGAGAAGGCATTTGCTAGCCTTAGTGTTGATGCTAAACCAGTTAAAACTGGAGATCAGAATAATAAACAGCATAAAAATTGGAAGTCCAAAGGCAAGAAATGGGAGAACAAGACAAGTGATGGCACTAAAACTCCTTGCAAGCACTGTGGCAAGTTACACTTTGGTGAGTGCCGATTCAAGGGCAAACCAAAGTGTTATAACTGTGATAAGTTTGGCCACATTGCAAAGGATTGCTATAGTAAGAAATCACCACAGCAGGTTAACTATGCTACTCAAGTGGAAGCTGCACCAACTATGTTCTATGCTGGTAATGCAGTTGGTGCTGGTATAACAAGAGATGAAGAAATCTGGTATTTGGACAGTGGGTGTAGCAATCACATGACAGGAAAAGAGGACTTGCTAGTGGATATTAACAGAAATGTGACTGCAAAGGTTGAAATGGGAACTGGACAGCTTGTAGATGTAACTGGAAAAGGCACTCTTGTGGTTGAAAACAAAGTAGGCAAGAGATATATCAAAGAAATAATGCTGGTACCTGGACTGAAAGAGAACTTACTCAGTGTGGGTCAGATGATAGAGCATGGCTACTATTTGGTATTTGGAGATCACAAGGTGGAAATCTACAATGACAGCTCTCATTCAAATCTGGTTGCAAAGGTACAAATGAGAGGTAATAGAAGCTTTCCCTTGAAACTGCAGGCTGAAATGCATTTGGCTTATATAACAAGTGTAGATCAGTCCACTGAACTTTGGCATAGAAGATTTGGACACCTAAATATGAGTAGTCTGAAATTGTTGAAAGAACAAGACATGGTAGTAGGACTACCAGAAATTAAAGGGATTAAAGAGGTGTGTGAAGGGTGTGTTCTAGGCAAGCAGTGTAGAGATGCATTTCCAAGAGAGGCTACTACTAGAGCACTAACTCCACTAGAACTCATTCATAGTGACATCTGTGGTCCTATGCAGACAGTTACCAAATCTGGAAATCGGTTCTTTCTCACTTTCATAGACGATTGCACAAGGATGTGTTGGGTTTATTTCTTAAGACACAAGTCTGAAGCTCTAACTGTGTTTAAGAAATTCAAGGCCACTGTGGAATTGCAAAGTGGTTATAAACTGAAAAGGATGAGAAGTGATAGGGGGGGAATACACTTCATTGGAGTTTGACAGGTTCTGTGAAGATGTAGGAATTGAGAGACAGCTTACAACCCCATACACACCACAGCAAAATGGTGTGGCAGAGAGAAAAAATAGGACTATAGTAGAAATGGCTAAGTGTTTGATGTTGGAGAAGAAAATTCCATTTGATTTTTGGGCTGAGGCAGTCAACACATCTGTGTATATTTTGAATAGGTGTCCAACTAAGGCTTTGAGCAAAAAGACACCATTCGAAGCCTATAGTGGAAGGAAACCAGGGGTTAAGCATCTAAAGGTATTTGGCTCACTGTGTTATGCTCATGTACCAAAACAACAGAGACAGAAATTAGATCTTGCAAGCAAGAGATGTATCTTCTTGGGGTATGGCAGCTGTGAGAAAGGTTACAGGCTGTTCAACATTGAAACTGAGAAGGTAATTGTTTCAAGAGATGTAATATTCAGTGAAAATGTGTGTTGGGATTGGAATGCAAAGAAGGAAACTAGTGTGAACATCTTGCTCACTGGAATCCGAGAAGAAGCACAAGGAGAAGAAGGGAGTTCTTGTGAATTTGAAGACCAATTGGAAGTGAATGAGGTGCCTAGTTTAAACACTGAAATCAGTGATCAAGAAAGGGTCACAGGTCCGCAGGATGTTGATCATACTCCCCTCAAATACAAGAGCATTGCAGAAATTTATGAAAAATGCAATATGTGCATTATAGAACCAGAAAGCTTTGAAGAGGCAGCAAAGGATGACTCTTGGAAGAAAGCAATGGAAGATGAAATCACCATGATTGAAAAGAACAATACATGGGAGCTTGTAGCTAGACCATTTGATAAACCAATCATTGGAGTCAAATGGATCTATAAGACTAAACTAAACCTTGATGGATCTGTGCAGAAGAATAAGGCTCGGCTGGTTGCAAAGGGATATTCTCAAAAGCCTGGAATTGACTTCAATGAGACCTTTGCACCAGTGGCTCGGCTTGACACAGTGAGAGCTTTGGTAGCATTGGCTGCACAGAAGAATTGGAAGCTTTTCCAATTAGATGTGAAATCTGCTTTTCTCAATGGAGTATTAAGTGAAGAGGTGTATGTGGATCAACCACTTGGTTTTATGATTCAAGGAAGTGAAGATAAGGTGTATAGACTTAAGAAGGCCTTGTATGGTTTGAAGCAAGCTCCAAGAGCTTGGTATGAAGAGATAAATTCCCATTTTACTAAAGTTGGCTTTCAAAGGAGTTTGAGTGAAGCTACTTTATACACTAAGAGGTCTCCAAGTGGTATTCTTATTGTGTCACTCTATGTAGATGACATAATCTATACAGGGAGCTCAAAGGAGATGATGCTTGAATTTAAGAATGAGATGATGAGACAATATGAGATGACAGACCTTGGTTTGCTTCATCATTTTCTCGGCCTTGGGGTTTTACAAACTGACTCTTGCATTTTCTTGCATCAGAAGAAATATGCAAAGACTTTGCTAGACAAGTTTGGACTCAAGGACTGCAAATCGGTTGCAACACCTTTGGCAGTGAATGAGAAGTTGTCCAAAGTGGATGGCAGTGACTTAGCTGATGAGACTTTGTATAGACAAATGGTAGGAAGTTTGCTCTACCTAACTGCTACAAGACCAGATATTATGTTTGCATCTAGTCTTTTGGCCAGATTCATGCATAATCCTACAAAGAAGCATATGGGAACAGCAAAACGGGTGCTAAGATATATACAAGGTACTATAAGCTATGGCATTGCTTATGAGAAAGGAAAAGGAGCTGTGTTAATTGGCTATTGTGACAGTGATTGGAGTGGTAGTGAGGATGATATGCGAAGCACATCAGGCTATGCATTTAATTTGGGGTCAGGAGTGTTTTCTTGGGCCTCAATTAAGCAGAGCAGTGTGGCTCTTTCCACTGCAGAGGCTGAATACATGAGTGCAGCAGAGGCAACCACTCAAGTTGTTTGGCTCAGATTTGTGCTATCTGATTTTGGTGAAGAACAGGTAGAATCAACTCAGTTGTTGTGTGACAACACTTCGGCTATTGCTATATCAAAGAATCCTATCCATCACCACAAAACTAGACACATTAACCGCAGGTTTCATTTCATTCGTGATGCTATTCAGAATGGTGAGATCGATCTGCTTTATTGCAAAACTGAAGAACAGGTTGCTGATATATTCACCAAGCCTCTTGCAAGGGATCGGTATGAGTATCTAAGGAAGGCTTTAGGTGTTATCTCAGCACAACACTTAGAAGGGAGTGTTGGTTTATAAGTGCTGCTGAGATAGTTTATTATTTCAGTTTGAAAAATATAGCCGTTGGATAACAGTCCAACTGTGCAAATAGGATGTAGCTGTGCTTGCCATGTGTCTCTATCTCATAGGATAGTGAATGAAAGGCTGAGATGTAAATGATGTAATAGGAATGTTCTATTCCTAACGGTTTTTGTCAGATGCAATATACATACAATTTGTGTGGGAGCTGAGCTAGAATTCTGCTAGCTCTTCTTCTTCCCCAAGCACTCTCTCTCATTTTTCTCCAGATTACATTTTCTCATCTAAGAGTTTAAATACAAGATAATAGTCTCTGTATTCTAACAGAGGCGACATAGGTCGCCGCGGCCTCACCTTGCACCGTTGCACGGCGTTGTCACCGTGGAGGAGAGCCCCGGACACGGCCGTGGAGCCATGATGGCTGTTTCCGGTCTCCGATAAATTATTTGATTGCAATTTCTTTACAATTCAATAATTAATTAATTACAATTTCTATTTTGTATTCTTGAGTCTTTCTTGGTGACTCGACATATATCTTCTTCATCACCTCTGAAATTGAAAAGAAAAAATCACATGAAAAAGACGAAGACAACAATAACCACATTAAGTAAAGCACGATTTAAAAAAAGAAAAACCAAATCTATTTTAGAACAGGAGAAATATATATATCTGATGCAAGACGAAGACTTGATGAAGATTATGCAATTCAATTATACCACAAAAATCATTATAAAAAAAAAACATAATAACCAAAGCATCACAAAACAACCAAAAAACTAAAACTCAGCAGATGCAAAAAATGCATCATCCAGAAGCAATAACCAAATCCGAAAATATAAACACTTCAACTGATAGTTAAACCAAATTAATCATGAGCTAGCTCAAGACTAAAAATCCTCACCTTGTTTCAAATGCTTAGTCCAAATAGATATGAAAAAAATGAAAAATCTAAATAAATAAAAAAATCATAGCCCTCGATTGAAACCTAAACATCACAATTTGACGTAAAAAATCGAACCCTAAATGGTAAAACTACCTCTGACGGAGGGGTGGCGGGATCCCCATATCTTCTTGTCCACCATTGTCTAAGGAGAGGTGATGGTTGCTTGATGGCGATAGATCTACTGGTAAAACCTATAAAAAGTTAAAGATAAACTACTAATTACATAAAAAACTGAACTAAAAAAAAAATAAAAATTAAAACCTTATTTACCAATCCAATGATACCTTTTACACTACGAAAGACAAAAAATCGTTAGTGAGGTAAATAGCCATGTTCTTAGGAAAATCACTCCACGAACGGGGTATTTTACTTTGAGAACGTAAGAGGTTCGTTTGTTGAGTAAAAGTGGTCGTTCCTAAAGTAAATTGACTAAGAAACCTTATTTATACTAATCCAACAATACCTTTTACACTACGAACGACAAAGAGTCGTTAGTGAGTTTTATGAATTCTATGTGGTGCTTTTGTTGGAAATTTTTGTCTATTTCGTTTTATTATTGTAAATAATGATTTAAATATTATTGCAATTCATGTTATCAGACTTTGGGGCGTTATAGTAGTCGAAGGAATGATGTTCACATTATTTATTTACACGAGGACATTATATTATAGAGAAGTTTAGTACTTTAATTATAGATAAACACAAGGTTCTATAAGGACAAGCAGACGAACATTATATGGATACATACTAAAATGATAGTGATGTGTATTGACTCTATTTAATAATGTTGTATATAATGACAAGTAGATGAGCATTGCCCTTGATGCAAACATGCAATACAATTGCATATCTTGATTTACAAAAGTCATTAAAAATGAATTTTATTCCAATTTAAGCTTAAATAGACTACACAATTGCACGTAGCATGATACAAAAACCAGACAGGCTGTGTATATAATTACCCTAACCTGCATAAGATTTTATTTGCAATCAATCAACCACCAACATAACGAAAGGGCAGTTGGTTGGTTTATGTCAATTCACTTCTACAAAGCTTGATAACTCAGTTAGTAGCAAAGTCAAATTAAAGCTAATAGTAAAATAAATATAGTAACAAATAAATTGAGAATTTAAATTGCGCATCCACTAAATATAATTAGATACAATGATTGAAAATACAAAATTACATCCCGCCAATTATTCTTGTAACATGATATTTAAATCACAATAAAAATTACATTTAAAACTAAAATACTATAAGTGAACCAAGATATCTAGCACTTAGAACATGAGCAACACAGTCTAACACAAGCAAAAAGAGATAGAAATTGACTTTGTTAAAAGGTCTTGGGTTTTCGTTTGTGCAATTCAAAAAAGAGGCTTAATCAAGTACAACAAAACTCTGACCAACATAAGGCTCTATATTTTATAGGTTGATGCTAAAAAAAAAAAAAAAACAGAAGTGAAAGTTCATGATTTCTAAGGTTGGAATCATTCAAACATGATCTTTTGGCCTAATATTAATAGCATTACTTTCGACCAAAAAAAATATTCTAAAAAAATTAGGAGCATTAACAAGCCAAGTGTAACATGTAGACAAACTGAAACACAGATTAAAGCATGTAATGCCCTTTGCGAAGAGAAAAAGAAAAAGTGACAAAATAGATGACAATCAGAAGTGAAACCCAAGGAGGGAAGGAAGGGCCATTAGGCTCTGCAGGCATGAATTTAGTATCCTCTTGGTACCAAAAGCCCAAAGAAGAAAACCAAAGGCCCAAACAAGAGAATCCATAACAAATCGATCAAAGAGTTAAAGGAGGACTTTGAAGATCGCCCCCATGACCCTTTTCATTTCCTTTGAACAGAATGTCACTTAATGAGCCATGATTACCTTTTGAATAGTTTATTGGAGCATAAAATTCCAGCAAGATCGAAGTGATAATAGGCAGAGGTTTCCTGGAAATGGCATGGCGTGTACCTAGAATTTGTCATGCCATTTCACACCTTTCATTTCATGGGGCCATATCTTTCTAAAAGACACAAATAAAGCTGCCACTAGTTGGATTGTTTTTGTTACTTTCTCCCTTTTTTATCTTAAAGAAAGAAAAAAAAAACACATAATGATTTCATTTGCTTGACTCAAAATAATTGCTTTTTAAGTTAATGGATGCGCTTGTTTACCCGATTCAGGAAGGAAGTAGCAACCCCAAAACCTTATAAGAGCAACTTGCCTTTAGCCATGACAAGGGGGGAGTTCGGACAGTCACTATTCATGTGAATAGTGGTTGCCCTTGTAAATAGTATTTTGTGTTTCCACCCATTGCCATGGCTAAGGGCAATTACTATTCATTTTTTTATTTTTTTCACAAATTTTTTAATGAAAATAATTAATTTGGATAATATTTTCGGATAAGATTTCCGAGTTCCTATGTGTCAAGACTATTCATAATCGGATAAAATTTCTGGATAAGATTTTTGGATTCAAATTTCGGATGAATTTCAAAATTCAAATTTCAGATAAATTTTTGGGTTCAAATTTCGGATTAATTTCAAAATTCAAAATTCATACAAATTTGGGTTCAAATTTCGGATGAATTTCAAATTTCAGATAAGATTTTCATCCAATCAAATCAAGCCACGTGGCATGTCTATCTTGCCAAAATTTTCTATAAAACCGGAGGCTCAACTCATACCTCTCACACCACATCTTTCTATATTTTCATTTCTCAGAGTTTAGAATTCATACTCCATTCATTCTCAGTGGAAGATTTTAGGAGATGCTTGGAGAGGCAAGAGCGAGAAACAAATGAGAGAAACTGTAGAGCAGATAAAATCAATGAGTTGCAGAGACAAGTCGATGAACAAGTTGTCATAGCAGTGGCTTTGCAAGATGAAGAGAACCAAGGTCGCCGCCGTGGTTCACAAGTCGGCCGCCGCCGGAATGTGAAAAGACATAGGCATTCTCGGGGTAAGAATCTTTTGGAAGATTATTTTATCCCAACTTCTTTGTACTCTAATGTTGATTTTCGAAGGCGATTTAGAATGCAACCCCATTTGTTCAATAAAGTCATGCATGATATTTGCAATTATGATGCATACTTTGTTCAAAAGTGTGATGTTGCTGGGGTTTTGGGGCTTCTTTCGGAGCAAAAGCTTATAGATGTTATACGAATGTTGGCGTATGGAGCATCTACTGATCAGGTAGATGAGATTGCTCGAATGGGGAATCCACTACGTTGGAGGCTTTGGTAAGATTTTGTCAAGCAGTTGAAACTATGTACACTAGGGAGTACCTGCGTAGACCTACTCCTAGGGACCTCCAACGGCTTCTACAAAAAGCCGAAGCTCGAGGATTTTCAAGAATAATTGGTAGCATCGACTGCATGCACTGGCAATGGAAGAATTGCCCAACTGCCTTGCAAGGTGATTACGGAAATAGAAAAGGACAAAAAAGTATCATCCTTGAAACTGTTGCTGGCTTCGACACATGGGTTTGGCATGCCTTATTTGGAGTTGCAAGATCCCAAAATGACCTCAACGTGCTGGGTCAATCCACGGTCTTCAACGATGTATTGAGAGGCCAGGGCCCCAATATCACCTATTAAGTCAACAATACAGTGTACCAGATGGAGTATTATCTAGCTGACGACATCTACCCTAATGGACCACTTTTGTCAAATCTATTTGAATCCCCGATCCCAGAAGCAAAAATTATTTGCTACCTATCAACAAGGATACAGGAAAGATGTCGAAAGGTATTTTGGCATCCTTCAAGCTCGGTGGTTGATTATTCGAGGTGCGGCTCGTATGTTTGATGAGGAGATACTCAGAAGCATTATGATGACTTGCATCATCCTCCATAATATGATTGTGGAGGATGAGTACGATTATGATGCTTTAGAGGTCTATAAACCGGATCCAATGAACACGGTCTTGACACGAATTTATGAAAGGCCCATGGGGCCAAGTGGAGAATCTTTTGAGCCGGAACCATTGGTGAGGAATGGTCGTTTGATGACCCGGATGATAGATCGATATACAGAGATGCAATCTTCGTATATTCATGAAATGCGTCAAGTTGACTTGATAGAGCATCTATGGGCAGTGAAAAGCAATGAAGATGAATGATGGAGCATAGATGCTTTGGTTATGTTTTATTTAGTTATGGTTAGGTTGTGTTGTTTTTTTATTTATTATGGTTTGGTTGTGGTTTGTTATTATTATTGTGCCTTGTTTGTAGTTTTTTTTAATTTTAATTTTGTTTTGTTTGAAGTATGGAATATGTTGAATAAAAAGGTATTTTATTGAATGCTTTGTTTATTAAATAAAGAAATCCAATACAAGTCATTAACAATTACTACTACTAAAATAAAATACATGAATTACAACAACTTTAATAGAAAACATGAAAAATACAAATACATAAAAGGTATGCTAACTAATTTAATGATTTCCATCATTTAACCAATCCGTGTTGCTAGGCCCATCATCCCGGAAAAGTCTTCTTCTCATAACATCCCTTCGTTCTAGCTTCCAAAATTGTTTTGTTTCAGGGGACATATGGCTTGTATCCATCGCCATGGTTTCCCGATCCGTCTTGTCCATATCTTTTTTGCGCAAATACTCCCTTTCTCGTGCATACTCAGCTTGAAGGGCCAACTCGTTATCCTGGCGTTTCTGCTCCATTTCAATTCTTATGCCGTTTTGCCTTGCAATTTCCTCCAAAAACTTTGAATTATTATTGCTTGAATTACCCGCTTTCTTTGCCTTTGCGGCCTTTCGGCCAATGGGCCTCGGCTCCTTTTCGATGGGTGAGTCTTGACTCATAGGAAAATCGAGAGGTGAATCCGATGTCATTGAATCACGGAGTGGCGTCTCGTTTAACACAACGGCGGGACCCGTCGAAATAATTATGAAGCGTTTACAATATTTCACCACCTCCCAACATTCATGATGGTTGAAACTTTTTTTGCCACCCCCACTTGCACTGAACCACATATGTTCTTGAATCATCTATTTAACAAAAAAATGGAAATGCAATGAATATTTAAAATATATTGGATATGCAAGTAACAAAAAAAATAATAATGGAAATGCAAATAATCTTACAAATAAATTAGAAGTGCAAGAAAAATTAAGAAACAAGTGAAAATGCGAGAAATATTAACAACATATTGAAAATGCAAGAAATAGTAACAAAATATTGAAAATGCAAGAAATATTAACAAAATATTTAAAATGCAAGAAATATTAACAAAATATTTAAAATGCAAGAAATATTAACAAAATATTGAAAATGCAAGAAATATTAACAAAATATATATATTAGGAGATTAAACTTAATAAAACAAAAATTATAAAATACTTACCTCGTTAGTACGATTTTCCCCGCTTCTATAGTTGTCCATCGCTTTTGCCAAGGCATCTCTCCATTTTCCCAACTCTTTATTGAGAATTTTCCACCTACTAGATAATGTCATCTCCGTACGAGTAGACCCCGGAATTTTTTCACAAAATTCGGCATGAATTTTTTTTCCACATATGAAAAAATTTCATCTCATTGCCGGACACGGGACAATGACAAATTTGGAGCCAAGCCTCACACAAGGAAACATCTTCCATGGTGCTCCAAGCCCCTCCGGTTTCGATAGAAGAAGCCATAAAAATAAGAAATAAAAATACAAGGTGAAAGAGAGGAAAATGTTGAGTAAATAGTGAATAATAGTAGAAGTATAATGAAATGTATGAGGATTGGTGTTGAAAGTGAAGGGTATTCATAGGTATTTATAGAAGAAAAAAAAATCAGAATTTTTTAAAAAAAATATCAATTTTTTTTCATAATTTTATTGCCCAAAAAATGCCAGCCGTTGGATTGGATTCGGAGAAGCTGATCGGAGCGCTGGGGGCGTGACACGTGGCTTCTTCCCGTTGGAGTTGGTTTAAAATTAGAAACCAGCGCTGACGCCACAACACGCGGGCTTCACCTCAGGCTTCATTGGCCTTCGGGCCAGCCCGAGTTGGTGGGACCCACTCCCAGCCGCACGCTTCAACAGTAAAAAAATTTGAAACCAGCACTGACATCACAACATGCGTGCTGAACTGGCCTTCGGGCTAGCCCGAGTTGGTGGGACCCACTCCCAGCCCAAACTTGGGCTCACCGCTGAGAATTCCCCCCTGTAATAACCCAAAACAAAATATCTAAAAATTAGGATTAATTTATTCTAGCAAAAAGACGATTTTTCCCTCACAATATTTAATTGGGAAAAAGTTGACTTTTGGACCGAGAAGGAATTTGGCAATTCCGCTTGCGCCATTGCGTAGAGCATGACGAAACGAGTCCGTAGACACAGAGTAGACTCGAATCAGAGTTGTAACGAAGAAAATACGGTCAAAATACCTCGAAGGGCAAAACGGTAATTTGGACAAAAAGTCAGATTTTTATCTCTTTCTCCTTTCTCTCTCCTCAGTTCTCTCTCTCTTCCCGTCGCGCGCAGCCCGCGCCCTCCTCCCTTCCAGCTCCTCCCGCAGTCACCACAGGCCGACTCGATCTCCAGCGTGGGTACCTACGAAACCACCTTGGCCCCGCCGTCACGCCACGACCTGTCGCCGCCTTGGGCCGCCCGGAACTGGCCGAAAAATTGTGATTTCCGACCGGTTCTCACCCAAACTTCTTTCCTCTCATTCTCTTTCGTTTCTCAACCAAATCGTTCGAGTAAGGTATGGTTTCTCACCTATTTTTCGTGCTCTAACTGATGGTTGGATGGATTTCGATCGATTTTAGCTGTAGAACACTTGATTTTCGAATTGAAAATCGGCCGAACTTCGGCCTCCGTGATCGACCGTTTCCAGCCACTTTTTGGGGTATGTCCAAGAACAAAAGTGACTCCAAATGGGGTGTTTTACCTAGGATAAGAGTTTGCAGTCTCGGTTTTGAGTTTTTCCGATGAGCCGTTATCGCTTTGGACACCCAAACTGCCGGCGCGTGGGTGAGGGTAGTGAAGTGACTCTATGTAGTTTTGCGATCCTCGTGTTGTCATGAGTGCTTAGGATTTCGCTGATCTCAATTCGGAGTCCGTTTGAGCCCTGAATGGATTTTCCATATTGTGCGTCTCCCGGGTGCTGTATCGTCGAACCGTTGGATTGCACCCAAATTCAGATATGTCGTTCTACATGATTTCAGGATCATGTAGGATTCATCGGATTGCGAATCGGAGTCCCGGATGCTCCGAAATCCCGAACCCTGGGTCTAGGGTTTGGATTTTAAGCGATAATGCATTTTGGCTAATCCGACCGTCCATTTCGGACAAAACTCGCCGGACATGGGTCTTTCTCTGTAAGGAACCTCTAGAGAATCCCAGATTGGCCATCGGAGATCGTGGACCCCACGGGGTTCCGGATCGACCGGTCTGGCAGTTTATCGCTTAGTAAAGCTTCGGGCCTTTCAAGGCCGTTCTACTTGTCTGAAAAGCTAAAGTGGGCATAGGGGTGACTTTAAGATGAGTGCACGTATTTCTAGGAGTCGGGGGTCAGGGTATTTAATTTAATGTTTTTATTGAGCAGTTTTAATAATTAAATATTCATGATTAATCAGGCACCAGAGGCCAGACTGAGCCCCAGGAGGGACCTTCAAGAGGTCCAGCTAGCTCGGACCAGCAGTGAGTGGACTTTCTTCCATAAATGATTTTATGTAAATGAGTTTATAAAATGAGTTTTTATAAATGAGTTTATCTGAATAAAATTTATATTCGATCTTGAAAAAGTTTTATTAAATGTTTCTGAGCATGATTAGTGCAGTAATATTTCTATAATTCTATGTTGCTTACTTGCACATACTAGACAGTTATAGAAAACAGAGTTTGAGGCTTATAGCAGATGAGATAGCAGCATAATTTTAGACTTCAGTTACTGATCAGACTTTTCTAAAAATAGTTATTTTAAAACCACCATGTACCCAGTTTTTGGTGATTACCCTCAGATGGACCGATGTCTACGGACATCCAGTCTATTTACAGTTCTGTCAGTGCACTTGACATTGCCTTACGAGTTTCGGGGACGCTTGGACCGTGAGTGCCAGGATTTGCGGCTCGGCAGACTTGGTGTCCCGAAACCTGCTAGGATTTGCGGCTCGGCTGACTTCGTGTCCCCGAGACCTACCATGATTGCGGATAAGGCTGACTACGGTCCCCTGAATCCTGCCAGAGTGGCTCGAGTCAACTTGGTGTCATCGAGACCTGCCAGCGGATCAGGCTGACTAGAGTCCCTTGAATCCTGCCAGTTTGCGGCTCGGATAGACTGTGTGTCGCCGAGACCTGCTAGGGGAATTGACGGAATTACAGGGGTACACCCAGGTGGTAATTTTAAAGGAATTTCAGTACTTTTACGTAATTATTGTTTTCAGTCATTTTATACAAATTATCTCGATATTCATGCATATTTCATATCTGCATATATACGTATACATATACAAGTTGATTTGAATGTTTTATATCTGAATACAGACGAACTTTAGATTTACTTACCTAGTTATTTTTACAACGGGGGTTACTATATTTCTAAATTGTTTTAAGAACATTATTTTTGTCCACTCACACCTTCAAATTGTTTTTCGCCCCAAGGCTGTAGAAGTGCACAGGACTCCACCACTGGGCCACTCCTAGCTCCCGCACCACCAAGAAACGTAGGATTTTGTTGTAAAGTTCTTGAAATCTTGTAACTTTTTTAGAAATGCTCTGATAGCTAGTTTTAGTGGAAAACCTGAACTGGTAAATGTTTGCTTGGATTTATTCTGGCAGTTGGTGTGAAGTTTATCTGTTTGTTTAACATGTGGAAATTTTTGGGTTTGGACAAATTACAGGGGAGACTCTGCCGAATTTTCAGCAGGAGTCTAATGAAAGTTTTATTCGTAGTTGTAACAGAAAGGGTAAAAGGGTCATTTGTGCCCGACATTCGCCAGGTGTCGGACACGCACAGGACTTGGCTCGAATTCCAAAGTGGAATTGGGATCCCCCCCCCCCCCCCCCCCAAAAAAACAAGCCTTGGACTCAGCTGCTCAGTGGAGTTGCTCTAATTTATTTCCATTCGTCCGGTTTGTTTCTTCACCACACCTCATCCATGGCACTTGTGAGAGCAATTCAACAAACCTCCTCTTCTAATACTTCTCGATGTTGCCGTTATCACGTGTTCCTCAGTTTCAGAGGTGAAGACACTCACAAGACTTTCACTGACCACCTCTTCACAACCTTGGTCAATGCCGGATTTCGCACTTTCCGAGACGATGATGTGCTGGAGAGAGGAGAAGATCTTAAGCCTGAACTCCAGAAAGCAATCAAACACTCAAGAACTTCTGTTATTGTGTTTTCGAAAGACTACGCATTGTCCAGATGGTGCCTAACTTGACGAGCTTGTGAAGATCCTTGAACGCAAGAGGACCTCACCTGACTATGTGGTTTTACCTGTCTTCTACGACGTGGATCCATCCCATGTTGCAGAAGCAGACAGGAAGTCTTGCAAGGGCATTTGCTAGACACCAAAAATCTCAACACCCGAAGAAGGTGAAGGCATGGAAGGACGCACTTGCAGAGGGTGCAGATCTGGCAGGGATGGTCTTAATAATGAAATGTTGGAACAAAATGCCATAAATCATGCAAGGGAAGTTGTCGCAGCATGACTGCTAGTATAAGATTTTTGACAGTACGTAGAATTTCCCACGAGTATAATTACATCTCAGTGTATACATATGTAGCCGTAGATTTTAAGGAAGACAAATGCATTTCATGGTCTTTTGCCGGCCCCTTCAGCAAACATACTAATATACTCCACTTCCATAAGTTGAATTCAAAATACTAAGATACTTGAATCCAAATTATAAGAAAACAGGGATAAGAATTTCAGTTTCTTTTTGCTGCTCTAAATGGATCAGCCAGGTATTGCATGAACTCAAAATTTAATATATTCAGTTTTACACAAGTTCAGATCGAGTTCAATAAAACAAGAGCATATGCAGAGTATGATCCTTCTTTTCAAATTATCTAGACTATGATCCGAGTACCTTGAAAGCAACTGAGAAATCCGTGACCAATCCTCATTACCATCAGCATCAATGTTATTAGATGATTCTGAATGCTTTAACCGAGCAGATTCACCTTAAGAACAGGAAACATGTTAGGACAAGCAATAAATGTACGCATGCAAAATGAAGTTGATGAAAGTTAAAATAGCACACACTAGGACAGTCAATTAGACTAAGGTAGCCCAAAAGCCGGATTTGTTTGGCTTGATCGGACTAAGCTTTATTTGATAAAACTGGCAGGATTTTGAGCTGACTTTTTAGGCCAGATTTGAAATTCAGGCTGATCTTAGTCTACCCTCAGATCAACCAAAACATGGCCCAATCTGATTTGGTTTCTATGCCTATGACTTGGTTTGTATGCTTATGGGATATGTGCCTAGAAATTGTATATAAATTTTAATTTTAATTTTAATTTGTTTTTTTTAATCAAAATATTATGATTTTGGTTCGACAAACATTAGTTTTAAGAGCTTATTATATACTGATTACTGAGCTATATAGGTTTATTGAAGCATAAAATTTGGATCCAGCAAGATCGAAGTGATAATAGGCAGAGGTTTCCTGGCAATGGCATGGTGTGTACCTAGAATTTGTCATGACATTATTCACTTTTCATTTCAAGGGGCCATATCTTCTTAAAAGACACAAATAAAGCTGCCACTAGTTGGATTGTTTTGTTACTTTCTCCCTTTTTTATCTTAAACAAAGAAAAAAAAACAAACACACACACATAAAGATTCCATTTGCTCGACTCAAAATTGTTGCTTTTTAAGTCAATGGATGGATGATCCTTTCATTTGGTCATTCGCAAGCTGCTTGTTTATACAATCCATCCAGGCAGTATACTTGTTCACAAACCTCCATGGCACTTGTAAGAGCAGCCGATCCACAAACCTCCTCTGTTTCCAGTACTTGTCGATATTATCGTTATGACGTGTTCCTGAGTTTCAGAGGCCAAGACACTCGCAAGACTTTCACTGACCACCTCTACGCGAACCTTGTCAAAGCCGGATTTCGCACTTTCCGAGACGACGATGAAGTCGAGAGAGGAGAAGGTATCAAGCCCGAACTGCAGAAAGCAATCAAATACTCACGAACTTCTGTTATTGTGTTCTCGAAAAACTACGCGTCGTCCAGATGGTGCCTTAACGAGCTCGTCATGATCCTTGAACGGCTCTCAGCTGACCATGTCGTTTTACCTGTCTTCTACGACGTGGATCCATCCGATGTGCGGAACCAGACAGGAAGTCTTGCAAAGGCATTTGCTAGACACCAAAAAACCCAACCGTCGAACAAAGTGAAGGAATGGCGGAAGGCACTTAAAGAGGTTGCAGATCTGGCAGGGATGGTCTTACAAAATCAAGCTGATGGGTAATCTCTTTCCTACCACTTCTTTTATTTACAGTCTTTGTCTTTCTTTTGCAAACTCACTCCTAAAACTAAATATAATTCCTTTCAACGGGTTATTAATGGAGATTTAATATGATTTTTCTCTATCAGGGTGTGATAATTACAATATTTCTGAAATTTCCAATAAATGTTTTTAGGATAGCAGGTACAAATTGATTATAAAAAAATGTGTACACTCGTGGATTTTAGTTACAAAGCACCACAAAAAATGCATGAAGCATCAAGATCAAATCCATAGGAAGTTTTGATGCCTAATCAATGAAAATCAAAATGGAACACAAATTTACAGTTCCATAAGAATGTTTTTCAGAAACCCCAAGCTCATTTTAAGCAAATCAAACAAATCTGAAAGTTGGGTTTTCCAAATGAGAAGATGTGCAAAAATTGATGGAAAAATAAACTTAGTTGACGTATTGTGCGATTGCAAGGATGTTTGAATTCTTTTTTCATTTGGATTGCAACTTTTCAGATACGAGTCAAAGTTTATCAACAAGATTGTTCAAGTGATAGAAGAAAAACTAAGGCGTAAACCCCTAAGTGTTCCTCACATCATGATCGGAATGCATTCTCAATTAAACGAACTGAATTTATGGTTACAAGATGGATCAGATGATGTTGGCATACTTGTAATTTATGGCATGAGTGGAATAGGGAAGACAACCATTGCAAAGTTTGTTTATAATTCAAACTATGGAAGGTTTGAAGGAGGGAGCTTCCTTGAAAACATAAGAGAAGTTTCGCAGCAACCCAATGGCTTAGTTCAATTACAAACACAGCTTCTTTCTAATATTTTGAATGGGAGAAATATGAAAATAAGCAGTGTTAGTGAAGGATTAACTGAGATTGAAGATGCAATAAGCTCTAAGAAGGTTCTCCTTGTTCTCGATGATGTGGATCATATGGATCAATTAGATGCAGTATTTCAGAT
Source organism: Prunus dulcis (assembly GCF_902201215.1). Classification (NCBI taxonomy): domain Eukaryota; kingdom Viridiplantae; phylum Streptophyta; class Magnoliopsida; order Rosales; family Rosaceae; genus Prunus; species Prunus dulcis. Next base: position 19,247,932 of record NC_047653.1, on the reverse strand, counting down.
GAAAGATCAGTTTTATCCAGGAAGTAAAATCATAATAACAACTAGGCATGCAAGATTGTTAAGGGCTCATCAAGTTACTAAGGTGCATGAAGTTGAAACTTTGAATTCCGAGGAATCATTGGAGCTTTTTAGTTGGCACGCTTTTGGTCAAGACCATCCCATTGAAGGTTACATAGAATATTCGCAAAAAATAGTGGGTCATTGCGGAGGACTTCCATTAGCTCTTAAAGTTTTAGGTTCTTCTATGTACTTGGGGGATAGTATAGATGTATGGAAAAGTGCATTGGAGAAGTTAGAAGCCATTCCAAATGGGGAAATAGTAAATAAACTAAGAGTAAGCTATGACTCTTTGCAAGATGACCATGACCGAAATTTATTCCTCCACATTGCTTGTTTCTTTATCGGAAAGGACAAGGACTACATTGTTAACATACTAGATGGATGTGATTTCCATACAATTGTTGGCATTCAAAATCTCATCGATAGATGTTTGGTGAGTATTGATGGTAAGGAGGTGCAGATGCATGACATGATCCTTGCAATGGGAAGACAAATTGTTTGCCTAGAATCAGAGAAGCCTTGGAAGCGTAGTAGAGTGTGGCAACATAAGGATGCCTTCAATATCTTGACAGAAAAGAATGTAAGAAAAATGTCGCATATGCACACATATATGTTTTTCATTTGTAAATGTTTTTAAAATGTTTTTCCCCCTTCTTCTGTAGGGTACAGATTCAATTGAAGGCCTTGTCCTCGACATGCACATGCTCCCTAGAAACAGTCACATAAACTCAACGGAGATAGTCTTGGAAACCAATGCGTTTGCAAGGATGCATGAACTAAAACTACTCCATCTTAGTCATGTACAACTCGACGGATCTTATGCAGAATTTTGTACAAGATTAAGATGGTTGTGTTGGAATAAGTTTCCTTTGGATTCTATACCCACAGATTTTCCATTGGGGAGCCTGGTTGTTCTTGAAATGCAATATAGCGGCTTGAGGCAAGTCTTCAAAGGAACAAAAGTATGTTACTCTATGCTTTTCAATTTTCACTTTCATTTGGCTTTTAGTTTCGTTAAAATATATATATATATATACATATATATATCTATAACAATTAACTCCCCCCCAATTTTTTCCTCTGTTCATTTTTTCCCCTATAGCGTCTTTCATCATTGAAGATCCTTGATCTCAGCCATTCTCATTCACTTACAGAAATCACCGACTTCTCATTTTGCCCAAATCTAGAGAAATTGATTCTTGTAGATTGTGAAAGACTGGTTGATGTCAATGAATCCATTGGGAACCTTGAGAGACTTGTTTACTTAAGTATGAAGGATTGCAAAAATATTAGGATGCTTCCAGAGAACATGTTTATGCTAAAATCACTTGAAACACTTATTATATCTGGTTGCACAAATCTTAATGAGTTATCAGTTGAGATGTTAAGGAACATGGAATTTCTGAAAGTGCTTGAGATGGATGAAATTCCGATAACTCAATTATGGCGAGGAAGAAGTTCATGTATCTTGAGTTCTTTACCATGCTCTTTAGTAAATTTAAGTGTTTGGGGTTGCAATCTTTCGGATGATGACTTTCCTAGGGATTTTAGTAATTTATCCTCATTGCGAAGACTAAATGTAGGGAATAATCCAATTTGTGTCCTACCAAATTGCATCCAAGGTTTAACAAGGCTCGATAAACTCTCTTTTCCCATGTGTAAGAGGCTCAAATCGCTTGTGGGTTTACCAGAAGTAGATCACTTGGATATCCAACATTGCATATCTTTGGAAAAAATAACATATAAGTACTTTCCACGCTTTAATGGTTACTTTCGACATCATATTTGGCCATTTACCTTTCGGAATGAGAACCGCAACCTAGTTGAGTGGGAGGATAGTTACAAGGTAGAACCTATTGGAAGGGTTGACGTAGATATGATCAACCTCTTGGGCTTGTGCAACTTGGAATCCATGGCACCCATTTGGATTCGAAAAACATTCTGTAGTGCAATAGATCAAAGTCCTGTCCAGGTGCGCCTCTCTCTCTCTCTCTCTCTCTCTCTCTCTCTCTCTCTCTCATATGATCAGAGCACTTCCAGCAGTTTGCCCCTTGTCATGGCAAGGGGGGACTAGGGCAGCTACTATTCACTTAAATAGTGACTGCCCTTGCAAAAAACACTTTCAGTGGTTGCCCTTTGCCATGACAAATACTAGTTATTTTATTTGTTTTTTTACAACTTTTTCAACCTAAACAATTACTTTGGATAATATTTTCGGATAAGATTTTTGGGTTCTTACGTGTCAATACTGTTCATATCTCATAATCGGATAAAATTTTCGGATAAGATTTTCGGTTTCAAATTTCATATAAATTTCAAAATCCAAATTTTCGAATAAGATATCATGCTCCATGCCCCTCCGTTTTCAATAGAAGAAGCCATTATATGATAGTAAAAAAAAAAACTTGAAAGTGAAAAAAAATATTGAGTAGAAAGTGAATAATAGTAGAAGGATTTGGTGTTAAAAGTGAAGAGTATTTGTTGGTATTTATTTTTAAAAAAAATGTTTAGTATTTTTTTAAAAAAATTTCCATTTTATTTCATTTTTTTATTGCACAAAAATTAGCTGCAGTTGGATTGGAGAAAAAAATCTTATCGGAGAGCCCAGAGTGCGACATGTGACTGTAGCGGCACTATAGCGTTGCAGCACTGTAGCAACACTGTAGCTCGCTGACGTCAGCACCAAAACTCGGGCTGAAGCTCAGGCCAACCCATGTTGCTGGGTCCCACCTTGTGCCCGGGCTTTATTTTGTTGCTGGAAACAGCTTTTTGGCCCAAACACCCCCCAGCCCTCCCCTTGGTTGCACTGCTGGAAATGCTCTCAAAGGAAAGAGTTAACTAATATGGTCATTTCCATTGCATATATATAGGGACTGTACGAACGTGGTATATTCAGCACATTTTTTGCCGGGAATGAGGTTCCGGGCCGATTCAGCCATAAAAGTAGAAGGTCCTCCATATCTTTTACTATGACTTCACACAGAATTCAAGCCTTGGTCATCTTCGCTGCCTATGAGAATACCGTCTCTGATCGTCCTTGGTATTCGGCCGTCTCTGATCGTCCTTGGTATTCGGAGCATTTTTTTTGTGGTTTTGGTGCAGAGATCATGGCTAGAGTCAGAAATAAGAGCAAGGGTCAGAAGTGGTACTATGGCCCATCACAGTACGGTATTCCAGGTGAAGGAGAAGACATGATATGGTTAAGCCACTAGAAGTTTCAGAATGATCAGTTAGAAGGCGGCGATCGAGTGGTTGTTTCAGTTGTTACGACCCCTTGTTTTTGAGTAAAGGAGTTAGGCATCTAGATTGTGCAGGAACAAGAGGAGAATCATAATACTATGATGAGTACCCAACACAAAACCATTCCACTTCTTGCAAATTATTCTACTCATGATGAGCACTTAACAGACGAATTGTTCAATGATGAGGACTCTGATGAAGATACAACAGGTGTGTTGCTTATTGACACATTTGATCTTACCTGTTTATGCAAATAATCTCACGGGAGAATATTCGCTTCTGGATCCTTCAACCTTCGATCGTTCTTCTCTCTCTTCCTCGATTCCTGTAAAAAAGATTGGAGTAAGTAGACCACACCCGGGGGGTGTTGGCCAAAGGCCCTCCGATGCCTAAGTTAGTTCGAGTGTTTGTAGGAAAACAATAGCTAAGCAAAGGGTACGGAGTTGTATGTAGGGTGTAAACCGGATGGCCGGAGCCGTGTGTGGTGGCCGGAGCCGTGTGGAGAAAATATGGAGAGTGGAGAGAGAGAGAGAGAGAGAGAGCTTCGGGTATTTTTCTCCGATATAAGGAGTAGGTTTTCTGAAGTCGTCCCCTGAATGATGAATGAGGCCGTCTATTTATAGGAGGCTCGGGGCTAGGGTTTCGTAGGGATTGAGTCGGCTTTGATAATATCCGAATTAAATATATTATCTCTTAAGAAGATAATATCTGAATTAAATGATATTATCTTCCCTTTATTAGGATAATATCTTAATTAATGATATTATCTCTTTAAATAAAGATAATATCATATTAATTAAGATATTTATCCCAATTAATTAATTAGCCAAATAAACTGGTTTAATTAATTAATTTAAGAGATAATCTTCTTTTCCACGTGGCGTGCCCTGATTGGAGACGAAAATATATGCTCCCACAAATGCCCCCAGCTTCTGCATGGCGCTTGCGTGGCATATAGGAGATGAAATTAATTTTTTTTTCGAGCTCTCCAACTGTGTCTGGGCTTTATTATGTGAGTTGAACTCCTTCGCAGATCGGATTCCCAATTGGTGTAGGCTTCTGACTGTTGTTTGGAGTTGGATTCCCAGTAGGAATGAGCTTGTGATTCCTTCTTGACCCGGGTTGTCCAACCTGTATAAATACAGGGCTTCTCTTCCCTCTTTCTCATATCGCAAACTTAACTTCTCTACCTTCTGGCTTGAGAAAGATTTTGGAGAATTTGTACTGCTTGTTGAGGAGAGGAGTTGCCGTGCATCCCAAGTAAGTCGAGCTCGTAAAATATATATGTATGTATATATATATATTTTTTTTCAATTTTTGGCAGCAAGGAGATGGTCCAGCATGACTTGCAATTCGTGAGAAAATAGTGGACAAATAGCTGGGGAATTCATGCTGGAATCAGATGGAGCATGAGGCACATGTTGGTCTTGGAGCTGCCTGGGCTGGGCTGGAGTAGATGTGCGCTGGGCCTGAAGCAAAAGCATGGAAGAGACAAGCCCAAGGCAGAAGCAGGCGCTGGGCTTCGGAGCTGAGGCAGAAAAGGCGCTGGGCCTTGCGCTCAAAGGGCTTGCGCTGGGCAAGCGGGCTGCTCGTGCTGGGCCGTCGAGCTCGAGCTTGGGCCGAACGAGCTCTGGCGAGATGGGCTTAGGCTGGGGTGCGCTGGGCTCCTCGTCTGGGCTCCTCGCGATGGGCCTTTTTTTTTTGTTTTTTTGTTTTTTGTTTTTGTTTTTTTTGCTGCCTTTCTCTTTTTTTTCTTTTTTTCTTTTTTTTGGATTCTAACTTGTAGAATTTTCTTCTCTTTTTGTAGTTGTTTGTTGACCCACCATGTCTTTTAGAGACGGTAGCAAGGCTCCAAGCTCTCAGGTGCCTTTGTATTTGTGGGGAGGCTCCGTAGTGCCTAGCAAGAAGTTCGTGGCCAACTTGCACCGCGTTACGACCGACGCTCAGTTCAAAAAATGGCGGGCTGCTTTCTCTTCTGCCATTCCAGATGACGTGCAGGTTAGGCTATTGAGGTCTCCCACTGATAACGATCCTTTCGAGGACGCGAATGATCCTGGTGCTAGGATCATTACCTTCCGTCCTTTTTATTTTTCCCTGGGCTTCAAATTCCTGCTGTCGAAGCTCTTCAAGGAGGTGTTCTGCGCCATGGGGTGTGCTCCAAGCCAAAGTACTCCCAACGTTTACCGGGCGATCATGTGCTTCGAGAATCTAAGCCATTTCTTTACGCTGGAGTTGACGGTGCTAGAGTTCTTTTATTTTTTTGAAGTGAGGCACTTCGAGCGATATGCCCAAGTTCGCGTGTACAGGTCCAGGCTATTCGACGGTCTTAGTCAGGGCGATCACGCTTGGCATGACGACGTGTTGGAAGTCAGCAGACGGTGGAAGGGCGACGTTGGCGACGGCCCCCTTGTTCCTATCACTTATTGCCATGGTATGTCTTTCTGCAATTTATGATATGTTCCCTTTTTATTTGAGTTTCTTGAAGTTGGCTGATTATCTTCTGTCTTCTGCTTGTAGTAAGCGACATCAGCAAGCAATTGGAGCTTGGGCCTGACATGGCTAAGGTCCGCCGTGCTTTGAACATTCCCCGAAAGTTTCGTGAGTGGCGCTGGCTGTTGAGCGAGTATTGGAAGGAAGACGGTGGTCTGCCCCCTGTCGAGGATGTCGAGAGATGGAAGCAGAATGGTCCGAACCCTGATGATCTATCTGCTGAACAGGATGAGTGCTATGCTGAACCCCCACTAAAGAGGAAGGCCGATGTCAAGTCTTCGAGAACTCCAGCTACTTCTTTACGGGTGAGGAATATGTCTCCATTGAGAAAGAAGCCAAGAGATGCTAATTTTCCTCTCCGAAGTTCGGGTCGTTTACATCAGTCGAAGAGTGGAGGTCGATGTGTGAGGTCTGCTCATCCATCCAACCATCATGATCCAACTGTTGAGTCACAAGCAGTCAAGCGTGGGGTTGGTTCATCGTCATCAATTCCCTTGGAAGTAAGGTTGGCAGAGGCTAAGAAAGCAAAAGAGTCATCTGCTCGGGAAAAAGGTTCTTCTGCAACATTAGCGGCTGATTTAAGGGTGGACAAGCCTAGCCCTACAGGGGATGCGGGCGTGTCTGATCTGCTCTAGACGCACTTTCTATCGAGTCCATCTGCTTGCGCTGAGTTGGTTGATCAAGTCCGTCAGGCTGGTGATCTTGGTACTTTTTCAAGTCTTTCCTTGGAAAAACAAAGAGAAGCAACATTTCATCTGCTTCAAAAAGGAGTAGTTTTTGCTGCAGAGACCATTCGGAACTCGTTGTCTGCTGTTACCCCCTCTTCTGCTCAGCTTAGTGAGTTGGAGAAGAAGAATGCTGAGCTGGCTAGCAAGCTATCTGTCGAGCAGACTCGTTACGAGAAGAAGACGTCTGATTTGCGGGCGATGATATCTGAGTTGAAGAGTTCCCTTACTGAGAAGGATTCCGAGCTCAGCTCTTCTGCTGTTGACTTGGCAAGTCGAATATATGCTTATTTCCGCCTTAAGGGAAAGCATGCTGACATCTCTCATAGTTATGACAAGCTTTTGGCTAGATTTCACGCCTATCATAAGTCTGCTGAAGAATCCAAGTCCGAAGCTGTCATGGATGCGTACAAGTTGGGCTACTTGGACTGCACAATTGGATATGATCCCTTCTATGCCATTGGAGATAAAGACATCGAGATGCTCTATCCTGACTTGCCCCCAAATGAGGAGGCTAATGCTGCGAACACCGAAGGAGCTGAAAAGCGGGTGGCTGAAGAGGCAGTAGCTGAAGAGGATGGAGCAGAGGATGATGCAGGTGATGAGGCGGTGGCAGACGTCATAGATCATGCATGTGGAGCTGCTGAGAGCGTGGCTGATCAGGTAAACGTTGAAGAGGCTGCAGATCAGGGGTTTCCTACTGGCGTTTTGGAGTAGACGAAGACTTCTTTATTTCTTTTCAGCTTTTGTAGTATGCTCTTTGTTTAGAATAATTGGTCTTGTTTTGATCATCTTCTTTTTGTTTGAACTTGGCCGGTTGGTCACTTTGCTATGGAAATTTCAGTCTTTATTTTTTCAACTTCAATTTGCATATTGTCTTGTGAACTGCTTAAGTAACCGGTTAGTGTCTTGCTGTGTATTTCCCTTGGGATTTTGGCAAAAGCCAGGGTCCCCCTTGAGGGACTCTGAGCGTATTCTGCATTTTTCCAAAAAACGCTTAAGACGCTTCTGGTCGTTGCCCTGCGTCTCCCTTAGGACGCTGCTTATGGACAACTATATGACTATCCTGCCCCTTTAGGAAACAGATAGGAACCTGGATACCTCCCTTGGGAAATTCCTGGCCCACCCTGTAACCTCCTTAGGATGCTGCTTTGTGGGCTGCGTCTCCCAAAGGACGTTTTCGTCGTCGCCCTACATCTCCCTTAGGACGTTTTTTATGGACAACTTATTTGACTATCCTGCTCCCCTTAGGAAACGGATAGGAACCAGGATATTTCCCGCAGGAAGCATGGTGACCCCCTTTTAAGAAACTTCTGGCCCACCCTGCGTCTCCCTTAGGACGCTGTTTTGCAGGCTACGTCTCCCGAAGGACACTTCTGGTCGTCGCCCTGCGTCTCCCTTGGGACGCTTTTTATGGGCAACTGTTTGGCTATCCTGCCCCCCTTAGGAAACAGATAAGAACCTAGATACTTCCCTTAGGAAATTCCTGGCGCACCCTGCGTCTCCCTTAGGACTCTTCTTTGCGAGCTGCATCTCCCGAAGGACTCTTCTAGTTGTCACCCTGTGTCTCCTGAAGGATGCTACTTATGGGCAATTGTCTTTTGTTGTGGCACATTCTGGAATTTACAGTAGTTGCTTCTCTTCTTCAGAAATGTGCAGTACTCAGTCGTCTGCTGGGGACTGAGCAGGTAGGCGGAAGTGTCATGGATAGTATCTTTGGAGGTGGTAGGCGTTCCATTGTCGCGGAATCTCCTTCCCTTCCATGGTGTCAAGCGTATAGCTTCCTCTGCCCCCGGACCGGCTGATTATGTAAGGGCCTTCCCAATTGGGTTTCATCTTTTTAGATCCTTGTCTTTGTGCAGTGATGAAGGCCTTTCTTAGCACAAGGTCGCCTGGTTGAAACTGTCTGATCTTGGCTCTTTTGTCGTAGTAAGACTTCAACTGCTGTTGATAGGAGGCGACTCGGACAATGGCCTTCTCGCGCTTGCCTTCAAGTAAGTCCAGGTTGAGTCTCATCTGCTCGGAGTTCTGCTCAATACTGCCCACTTCGATTCCTATAGAGGGGACAGTGATGTGAGGAGGAATGATCGCCTCAGTTCCATAGGCGAGGGAAAATGGGGTTTCGCCGGTTGATCTTCGCATGGTAGTGCGATAAGCCCATAGTACGACAGGGAGCTCATCTACCCATTTTCCTTCGGCGCCTTCTAATCTCTTCTTTAGACAGTCCAATATTATTTTATTGGATGCCTCGGCCTGGCCGTTGCCTTGAGGATATCTCGGGGTAGATAGATGCTGCTTGATGCCATACTTTTTAAAGAAGGCAGTGATCTGCTTGCCGATGAATTGTGAGCCATTGTCGGTGACTAGTGATTGTGGGCAGCCAAACCGGCAGATAATGTTTCTCCAGATAAATCGTTCCACATCATCTTCTTTAGTAGAGGATAGAGCTTCGGCCTCGATCCATTTAGTAAAGTAATCAGTGGCGACGATCATCATTTCTTTCTTGGCAGGGGCCGTTGGCATGGGGCCTACTAAGTCGATGGCCCATTGCATGAAGGGCCACGGACTGTTCTGCGGATGGTAGATTTCGGCAGGCAGATTAGGAACTGGTTTGTACCGTTGGCAGCGATCACATTTTTTGACATATTTAGTGGAGTCATGGTGCATAGTAGGCCAGAAATAGCCTACGTTTAGAGCCTTCTGGGCGAGTGACCTGCCCCCAGAGTGGTTGCCACACTCGCCGTCATGAATTTTGCAGAGGACCTCAAGTGTTTGAGGGTACTTTATGCAAGTGAGATGAGGGCCGGAGTATGATCTGCGAATGAGTTTGTCGCCTTGCATGTAATATCTCGCGGCTTTCTGTTGGACCTTCCTAGCTTCGGACTTATCCGTCGGCAGATTTCCATTTACTAAGTAGTCGATGATGGAGTCTTGCCAGCTGGGGTCTTCATCGATCTGCATTGAGTCGATTGGCTCTATTTCTTCGATGCTTGGTCGATCAAGGTGTTCGACTGGGATGGAGCGTCTGAACTGGGTGTCCAGCGCTGATCCTAGGCTTGCCAACGCATCTGCATGAGTGTTCTCTGCCCGTGGAACTTGTTGGATGGTGAAAGTAGGAAATTCTTTCAAAAGTCCTTGGACTTTGTCGAGGTACTGGATCATTCTTGGATGCTTTGCCATGTACTCGCCTGAGGCTTGATTCGTGATCAACTGGGAGTCTGAATAGATGGCTAATCTCTTGATTGTCAGTTCTTTTGCTAGGCGCAGTCCTACGAGCAATGCCTCATATTCTGCCTCATTGTTTGAAGCAGAAAAGCCTAGTGTGATGGCTTGTTCCAACAAGGTTCCGTCTGGGGTGATTATGACGACGCCTGCCCCTGCTCCTTTGTGATTTGATGCTCCGTCTACATGCAATTGCCACATGTCGTTAGGTAGGTTTGAATCAGTGGGGGAAGTGTCGTCTGCTTTTTCATTGCTTTTCGTGACCATCTTCTCTTCTTCGGTTGTCGGAGTAAACTCTACAACAAAATCTGCTAAAGCTTGGGCTTTTACAGCAGTCTTCGGCCGGTAGAGGAGGTCGTATTGACTGAGTTCGATAGCCCATTTCATGAGTCGCTGAGAAGCGTCGGGGCTGTGGAGGATCGATCTCAAAGGAAATTCTGTCATGACAATTATCCGGTGTGCTTGGTAGTAGGGCCTTAGTTTTCTCGCGGAAACTACAAGCGAAAAAATGAGCTTCTCCATTTTTGGATAGCGAGTCTCTGCATCAAGGAGAGCTTTTGAAGTGTAGAATACCGGATGTTGTGCCCCTAGCTCTTCTCGGATGAGAGCTGAGCTGACAGCTGAGTCGGACACCGCCAGGTAGATGTACAAGTCTTCGCCTGGTATCGATTTTGAGAGTAAGGGAGGTGAAGTGAGGTAGGTTTTCAAGTTTTGAAAAGCTACTTCGCACTCATCATCCCACTTGTCCCTGTGTCCTTTCTTCAAGGCTTTAAAAAATGGCCTGCACTTGTCGGTAGATCTTGAGAGGAATCGGTTGAGAGCTGCCACCCTACCCGTTAGACTTTGTATCTCCTTTGTTGTGGCAGGTGACTTCATGTTGAGTATAGCCTTGATTTGATTTGGATGTGCCTCAATTCCTCTTTGGGTGACTAAGTATCCCAAGAATCGGCCGGACGAGACTCCAAACGTGCATTTGCTCGGGTTCAACTTCATATTGTATTTTCGGAGTAGGCTGAATGCCTCGGCAAGGTTCTTGATGTGGTCTGCTCGCTCGGGAGCTTTGACTAGCATGTCGTCTACGTAGACCTCCATAGTCTTGCCGATTTGTTCCTTGAAAATTTTGTTCACCAGCCTTTGGTAGGTTGCTCCGGCGTTCTTCAGCCCAAAGGGCATGACTTTGTAGCAGTATGTACCTCTTTCGATGATGAAAGAGGTTTTAGCCTTGTCATCTTCATGCATCATGATTTGGTTGTAGCCGGAGTAGGCGTCCATGAAGCTTAGCAGTTGGTTGTCGGAAGTTGAATCGACGAGCTGATCAATTCTAGGCAGTGGAAAGTTATCTTTAGGGCATGCCTTGTTGAGGTCGGTGTAGTCGACGCACACTCTCCACAGACCTTTATCTTTCTTTGCCACTAGAACAACGTTCGCCAGCCATTCTGCGTAGGAGACTTCTTGAATGAAACCAGCAGCTAGAAGCTTATCGATCTCGGCTTCAATGATGGCAACCCGCTGGGGGCGAAGTTGCGTCTCTTCTGCGCTACAGGTTTGATGCTGGGTTGACGTGTAGGCGATGGCAGATGATCTGGGGATCGATGCCAGGCATGTCGGATGGCGACCATGCAAATACGTCTTTGTTGTTCCGGAGGAAGGCTGCAAGCTCTATCTTTTCCTCATGGCTTAGGCGCGAGCCGATCCGCGCTTTTCTCTCTGGCTTGTCAGGATCAAGGGGTACTAGCTCGACGTCCTCTTCGGGCTTCCATCCTTCTTCAGGAGAGACCTCCGGACGGATTCCCTCGACTTGGTCCTGATTCTTTGATTGCTATTGGGGAGTAGCTATTCCCTTTTCTTTCTGGTCTGCTCGGTCGTCAGAAACGGGATCTGCTTTCTCCTCTGCTTGTTCTACTCCCTTTAGATCTGCCTGATTCACAGGGAGGAACTGTGTTTGCTTGCCTTTCTTCAGCCCTTGAGCTGAGCATTTCCTCGCCATTGTCTGATCGCTGTTGATCTAGCTGATACCGCCCCCCGGGAACTGGGTAACGAATCTTCTGATGTGTGGCGGAGGTGATGGCATTGATCTTGCCGATCCATGGTCGGCCTAGAATGCCATTGTAGGGTGATACTTCATCAATGACCATGAACGTTTGCGAGCTGATTACAGGTGGAGAGTAGACGTCGAGATCTATCGTGCCCACGGTAACTGTTGTTGCGCCATTGAAACCAGTCAGCGACTTGGCTGATTTATTGATCTTTGCCTCTAAGCCCATCTGTTGGATGACTGCCAATTGTAGGATGTTGGCTGCACTGCCCTCATCTGCATGGACTCGGTCGTCCATGGCCTGAGCGATTTGAATGCTGATGACAAGGGCGTCATTGTGTGGTAGATCAAGGCCGATTAAGTCTTTTTTTTGGAAGCCGATCACGGGATCTTCTTCTGCCAGTGAGAAGCTAGTTGAGACTTGGGAGATCATAGTAGCCTGTTTGATCTTCCTCTTCTTTTCTTTGTTGGTCAGTCCAGACTCCTCGGAGTCGGCTAGGATTGTGTTAATCCTTATGACCTTCTGGGGTGGCTCCTTGGCGGTATCGCGGTCTTCTATCTGCTGGATGGCCTGCCTCGCGATGAACTCCGTGCAATGACCTTCTCTCACGAGTTCTTCGAGATGCGCTTTCCAAGCAAAGCAATTATTCGTATTGTGCCCATGTGTCGCATGGAAGGCACAATATTTTCTGGTATCCCTCTTGTCCGGATCTCCTTTCAAGGGTGAAGGTCTTTTTACCCAAGGTTTGTCCTTCACTTGGGCCAAAATTTGGTGTATGGGAATAGAGAACTTGGTGTAGTTCTCTTTCGTCGTGGCCTCTCTTTGTGGGCGTGGCCTGCCTTTGTCTTTGTCCCTGCTGCCAAGC